>NW_020664417.1:92681921-92697571 GCF_002925995.2 Terrapene triunguis | reverse complement strand
GGAGATGCACCAGGATATGACAGGACTTTTCAGGAAGCAAATACAGATGTTGCTGTGGGGAGTTATCTCTAGGCTTCATGAAGTCTGACTGGTAAAGTGCCAGCAGAGACACACACAGAAAACCCCAAAACCACAAGCCTGCAAGTGTTCGCTGACTAAAGACACCCGGGTGCTCAGTAACAACCCCTTATATGGCAACAATGGTCATGAGCGAGGGTAAACATAAACAGGGGCGGGGAATTTAGCACGGAAATTAGAGGGTGATTATTGGGCCAAGACCGAAACCAGAACTTCCCACCTGGGGAGCGGGAGGGCTGATGATTACAATAAAGGGGGAATGAAAAAGAATCTCGGTGCTCACTCCTCGGGATGTGGGGGAGATGAACAGGTGCTACAGCTATGCTTCTGCAGGGGGTAGCTGAGCTTCTGCTACAATAAACGCGACTCGTAACCGAAGACTACCGTCTCCGTGTGTTCCTGTGAGTGTGTTGGTCATGCCTGAAATGCATAAGGGACTCCCCAACAGTTGCAGTCTCTTGCGGACCTACAGGTTCAACAGTCCCAGGCTTACCTCCCTTTGCAATCCATGCAGAACTCCATTTTAGCACCTTTCTATGTCACCCCCAACATTCCACATGGTATCCGGGGCCACATTCCTATCCTTATAACTCCACCCCGGGGGACATCAAGGACAACCACAGCTCCACATACGCAGATCTGTGAGAGCCATGGTTGCTGTATGTGTAGTCAAATGGACATGAATGTTTCCCCCCACCCCTTGTTCAATTCTGTTCCATTAATTTATTAAGTTTTTAATGTATTTGCTTTTAAATTACACACACTTTTGAAGTGGTTTTGATACTCAATATAATTCTATTGCTTGGAAAATAATTAATCTTTATTAGTTCCCAACATATGCTGCAGGATGCCTAGCACTGCTGAAAACACCCACTTGTTATTGTACAGTCTGTTACAGCTCATACGAGCAGTGACAAAGACAGTGTAATAATCGTAAATTCACAGTGAGCACCACAGAAGCAATAGGGGCATTGCCAGTGTTATATTCAGAGATGTACACCAAGCACCACACAATTCCTACCAGTCCCCCAAACCGCACGGCCAGGTAGAGCACAGTGCACCACAACGCATTACTGTGGCTCACTGTTAAAATACCTCCCTGAGACATATAATTCCATGTTGAGCTCTTCTAATAGCCCTTGTGTCTGGCTGGTCAAACTCAACACACAGTTGTTCCACATCCACCCTGTCAGAAACTGCCCCCCCTTTGGTTCACAGGTATTATGCAGGACACAGCAGGCAGCTATAATCATTGAAATATTTTTTCTGACTGAGATCCAGTCTTCGGGATGAACAATACCATTGTTTCTCCAGTCATCCAAAAGTGCATTCAACTCTCATTCTTCGCCTGCTGAGCTGGTAGTTGATTCTTTCTTTGGTACAGTTGAGGTGGCTGGTGTGTTGCTTCATGAGCAAGGGCTAAACTGGGTTCCCCAGGAGCACTGTTAGCATTTCAACATCACCCAGGGTAATTCACCAGTCAGGAAAGAAAGTCCCTGCTTGTAGCTTTCTGATCAATCGTGTGTTCTCAAAGATGAGAGCATCATGCACCTTCCCTGACCACCAACACTGACGTTGGTGAAGCATCCCCAGTAATCCACCAATGGTTGCATGACCACAGAAAAGTAGATCTTTCTGTTGTTATACTCTGAGGAAAGGTGGTCTGGAGCCAAAATAGGCATATGCATGCCATTTTCCCCTCCACCACAGTTCAGGAACCCCATTGCTGCAAATCCATCCACTATGTCCTGCACGTTGCTGAGAGTCACAGTCCTGCATAGCAAGAGATGAGTAATGACCCTGCACACTTACAGGAGAACAATCCCACAGTGGATATTCCAACTCCAAATTGATTTCCCATTGACTGGTAACAAGTTAATGTTGCAAGTTTCCACTATGCAGTCGCACTGTCAGTGCAGCTCTCATTCTGGTATCCCTGTGCTGGAGGGTTGAGGTGACCGTGACACACAGATCCAGGAATGTAGCCTTGAACATCCAGAAGTTCTGCAGCCAGTGCTCATAATCCCAAACTGCATTAAGATGCAACCCTATCAGCAGGGCCGGCTCCAGGCACCAGCCTACCAAGCATGTGCTTGGGGCGGCACCTGGAGGGGGGTGGCGCTCACCCGGGGAGAGCGGAGCTGCAGCGGGCTCACCGCCCTTGGCCGGCGCTCCGGCCGGCCAGGGAGAGCGGGGCCGCGGCCGAGCTCTCCGCCCTCCTCCTGGTGCTCTGGCCGCCGGGGAGAACGGAGCCGTCAGTCAGTTCTCATTTCTCAGGCACTGAAGCAGTGCTCCACAATCTGCAGCTGCTCTGGGAATGCCACCAACAACCTTGATTTGGCTTTTGCTGCATCCCACAGCAATCTCTCCTCCACAAACTCATCACATTCTTCATTGATTCAGTTCTTCTTGTGGCTCTGCCAATACCAGAGGATAGTGCATCCTGTATTTGCAGCAGAGCTGTGCAAAGTCCATGCTTCTGTCAGAGTTGGCGGACTCAAGGAGAAACTCAGTTTGTGGGATTTTTTAAAATGGTGCAAAAAATATGGGGTATAGATGCCATCATGGGATGGAGAAAGCTGCATGCTGGGAAGTTGACACCTTGTCCCAGTCACCATTGTGTAATTTGTGTCTCTCCCACCATGCACTGCTAAAACTTTCCAAAAGACTGTGCACTGGATGGTGGTGAGTTGCACACTAGGATACTACGCATGGTGCACTGCACTGTGCATCGACGTCAGGTGTGTATATGTAGCACCACTGCAAGGAGCCAAGTGTGCACGTAAACAAGCGATATACTCACTGTGGTGGCATTATGCTGACATAATTTGCTCCAGACAAAGTTTGTAATGTAGAAATGGTCTGAGAGGAAAATCCCAGCAGAAGGGAATAGAGAGACTTGCCTTAACCCCAGCAGGAGGAGCAGTGAGACCTGTAGAGGGTAGTTAGACCCCTGCAAGAGACCCTGGGACAGGGAAAAGGCTATAGAGTTTATATGGAGACTTATGTTAAACTGTTTTATGTGGGAGACAAGACTAAGACCCTGTGACTAGTGAGTGTTCTTTGATGCACTGGGCTGGCTTGTTGGCCCACTGGGTTATAGTATCAAATTATAGGCGGATCCACTTTGAGATGAAAGTGATGTTCCTTCTTCACCTCTTTGATATTTTGCGAGACTAGGACTCAAAGAAAGAGGGGAAAAACAAAGAGAGGAATGACGCAGTTGGTTTCCAAAAATATAATCTATGTTACTACCATTCAGAATCAGCACAGTCAGTTATGTTGAGGCTAGGGAGCGTATTGTTTTGACAAGGAGGTAAACATATCAGTTTAAATTTAGCTATCCATCCACTCAAACTGTCAGTCTAGAACTTTGTTAGACCATTGATCCGACACCAGATCGATAGCATTATGACTTTCCGATGTCACATCAATGATCTAACTAAAAATGTTGAGTGATAGCCCATAATGCTGGAAAAATGCCATGGAGCATATATTATAGTTTATTCTTTACATATCACAGATGGTAATTCACTTTATGTTTGGTATATTTCTTTGCTGAAAAACAATTATTATAATTATAATATGTATATCACCTTTCACTGAAAAAACTCATACTGAACCTGAAGACTATTTAATTGAACTCAGTATTTTCTTCTATAAATACACTCATCCATAGACATTTGTTATGCTTGATGTCTTCTACTTCTCTTCCATTTTCATTTGCTCTCTCTACAGATACATATCCTTCTTGTATATCTGAGATGGTATGAATCCAGTTTTCCCTGAAGTGTAGAGGAATACAGACTCTATGCATAGGACCAAATCTGTAAAATAATTACCAAAAAATTGAGGGGTTTTATGTTTTTTTAATGTAAATCCAAATGCCAGAGAGAGAGAAAAAATAAGTTCATGTGAATGTTGACTGTAAAATATCCTCTACTATCAATAGTCCAAGCTAGTATAAGTTTTGTATTTCCCCAGGTTTTAACCTTTTAAGATACAGTGCCTGACACAATATCATTGAAATGGAATAAGAAAATTGTTTTCGGATGATGAGGATGAATGATTATAATGTGTGTACCATTGGGTGGGCTCAGCAAATCCATTTCCATCACCCATGAATTCTTAAGATTTTTAAAGAGCAATTCAGTGAGCTCGTTGTAATGTAGGGCACCAGTAACTAGCAGCGTGAAAAACGGATGTGTTTCGACCATCCAGGGACAACTCTGTCAAAGATAAGGCAGCTTGGCCCAAATACTCAAATTTCCTGAAATCGGTGGGAGTTTAGGTACCTAAATACCTTTGAAGATCTTGGCCCTACCTATTAAATGCTTTGTTTGTAAGTGCTTTGGGACAGGGACCAATGTTATGTGTCTATAGTCTTCAGCTAGGTGCTGCCACAATATACACAAGCCATGCAATATTTCCCGTAGGGTCAGGAGAATGCTGCACATATTTTGCATCAGATCTGTGTTTGCATTCCGTGGATATTTCCAGTGAGTGACTTCACTGGCAAGAATGTTCATTGAAATAGTGACTTTGCAGGACAAGATTATCATAGAATATCAGGGTTGGAAGAGACCTCAGAAGGTCATTTAGTCAACCCCCTGCTCAAAGCAGGACCAATCCCCAGACAGATTTTTACCCCAGTTCCCTAAATGGCCCCCTTAAGGATTGAACTCACAACATTGGGTTTAGGAGGCTAATGCTCAAACCACTGAGCTATCCCTCCACCCAAATCCATGCATGTAGAATCTCCTTTTTGCACCTCTCTGCGGGCTGCTCCGTGCTTGGGCTGGAGTATGCAGAAGTAAGCATGACTGTCTCCTGCCATCTGTCCAGTTTGGTTGTTCTGCCCACCTCCCTTCTACCCCCCGTGGGATGTGCATACGATTCTCCTCGAGTTCGAAAGGCTTTCATGCACTGGCACTGAAGGCATACAGTACAAATGCTGTTCCTGCTAGGCAACGCATAAGGGGTTGGTATTTGAACTGCAATTTACAGACGCGTCGTGAATATGGATTTAGCTTAAGATCTAGCTGAGGTGCCCTTTGATCAAATGTTTTATTTATGAATAAAAGCCTAGGTATGATAGCGCAGTCAGAGCAAGCTGTCACACCACAGGCATCTGCCTGTCTGGTTCGCGAACATAAACTCTACCTTTTCTGAACAGGTTCCCAGCATGGCAATGAAACAGAATGTGGCCCTTGGTTTGAAAAGGTGATCAAAAAACATTTAACAGCCGTGAAATTCAGGGGTGTCATTTGCTTTGGGGCAACATTTGTCTCCCTCAGATTTTCCATAGGTCTATATGGTTCCCCTCTTGTACCCCCTCCCCCAGCTCCACAGGATATAATATAATCACATACAATGTTCTATATGCTGATACAACTTTGCACCACCTGCCCTGCAATTTTTATGAAACGATGCCCCTGGTGAAATTGTGTTTTCCACCTCTACCCCAATTTTGCCATGAGGGGAATAAAAGAAAAAAAGCCCTCTTTGTCACAGCCAGCTTAGGAATGCAGCTGAGAGAAAAAAATACCACCCCCCTCAGGTATTTACCAACAAACGACTTTTCACTAGTGAAACAAAGCCTTTCTAATAGCGCCCCCTGCCTGCAACAAGAACGAAAGGCAAATATTGGTCTTAGTCTTCATGTTGCTCTCACTATCAGTCAATGATGTCTATCCCCCAATAAAACAGTGACAGTAGGAAGTAGTAGGGAATGTGGAGAAGAAAATCCCCCTCAACCTTGCTTAAATGGGTTGAATTTAATTCAGTAATCTATTTTTGTAAGTGAAAGCAATTTAAACAAAGGTTAAACTTACCCAATTGACAAGTATCAGAGGGGTAGCCGTGTTAGTCTGGATCTGTAAAAAGCAACAGAGTCCTGTGGCACCTTAAAGACTAACAGATGTATTGGAGCATAAACTTTCATGGGTGAATACTCACTTTGTCAGACCCATGTAATAGAAATTTCCAGAGGCAGGTATAAATATGCAGGCAAGAATCAGTCTGGAGATAACAAATCTAGTTCAATCAGGTAGGGTGAACAGGACTAAGTACTGATTTTACCCCAGATCCCTAAGTGGTCCCCTCAAGGATTGAACTCACAACCCTGATTTTAGCAGGCCAATGCTCAAACCACTGAGCTATCCCTCCCCCCAATACATCTGTTAGTCTTTAAGGTGCCACAGGACTCTTTGTTGCTTTTTACCCAAGTGAGTTGACATTCGAGGGTTGTATGGATCTAAATAGTTCCATTCAATTTGATCTAGTTAAACTGGAGCATTTTTTTAAAAAAAATGTTGTGCTACCAAAGTGCCAAAAAAAATTGATCTATGATATAGAGTGCACTATGATAGCTTCCAATAGGGGGTGTTGTGGTATGACAGTGCAATCTACTTTCAGGAAGTGCTTGAAGGGAAAGGAAAGTATAAGTTGATGAAGGAGTAAAGCTTGAGGGCTGGTCTACACTATGGGGGGGAGGAATCGATCTAAGTTACGCAACTTCAGCTACGTGAATACCGTAGCTGAAGTCGATATACTTAGATCCACTTACCGCGGTGTCTTCACTGCGGTGTGTCGACGGGGTCTCCCGTCGATTCCCCTTGCGCTTCTCATTGAGGTGGAGTACCGGAGTCGACACTAGAACCATTGGCAGTCGATTTATCGCGTCTATACTAGACACAATAAATTGACCCCTGCTGGATTGATTGCTGCCCGTCAATCTGACCAGTGGTGTAGATAAGCCCCTGAGTGTTGGTGTGCTCTCTCTCTTTATGCCTAAAGGATGGCCTTCTGTAATGTATGCCTTTTTACACTCTCCTTTCAGTTTCTAGAGCTGGTTGAAAAACTGGGAGGCGGGGGGAGAGGAAATAACAAAAAAATACTGTCCATTTTTTGTCAATTTTCATGGATTTCTTTTTCCAATTTTTAACTTTGAAAAATTTCAAGAAGCCCCATTTTTTCCCTTACTACATTCCTCTCTTTTTCTCCCGTGGGATGGGAGTCATAAACTGAACTGCCTTAGGCTCCAATCCTGAAAACGCTTTAATGCATGCTTAAGTTATGATGTAATGGGACAATTTACGGTGCATATAAGACGCATGTACACATTTGTAGAATCAGGGCCACAGATTCCAGCTTGTGCTCATATCTGCAGGGCCAACGCAGATGTGAGAAAAGTAAACATTTATTTTTGTCACATAAAGTCATCAGCTATATCTCCAAAACACACACAAGGATCAGGTCTGAGTACGAGGGCACTATTTTTCCATAGTCAATTTTTTTAACAGAGCCACACTTTCTATATACTATTAAAATTTGTAACCCGAGTGCTGCATTTGCACCGGTATTAATGACAGATATGCCTCTTATGCAGCCTAGTAAAAAATGCACTACAGTACTCTAATGTCAGAGGTGTTTGTTTGTTTGTTTGTTTGTTTTCCATGAGAGGAGATGGGTCAGACTGGGCTTTTGTTCTCTACTAAGTGCTTTGGTTTAGTGACTGCTTGGGAAAAGTGGGTAAGGGATGGAAGGGAGGAAAAACAAACAAACATTTAAATTGCTTAGTATCCTGTCTCTTGTTTTTTCTGTCTGAGCTGTCTAGGCTTTCTGTCTGAGCTGAATATAACAGCAAATAGCACAGCATGGCAGTGATTGCCAGGTAATTTGTCTGGTAAAGAGATTTTTCGTTTTGTACTCTATCATTTACAACTGGTGGAATGACTCTACGGTATCTGTACAGCTGTTCAACACCAGGAATATGTGTATGACTTATCTAGACATAGATCCACACTTATGTATCTCCTTATGTATTCAGAGCTCTGTACAAACATTACCGAAGCTTTCATTGTGACTATATGGTGTACAAAGATAGTATTTAAATATATTATTGGTCATGGGTTTAAACTTGCCCATGATCAGCTGAGAGGGCAGTTTTGCAGGAGCAAATGACTACAGCACCAATAGTAGCATTTCTTAACACCCCAAAGAAATAGTCCTGAATAAAGGTCCAAATTAAGATCTTGGCCCACATTGTGTTAGACACTATACAACTACCTAGTGAGAGAGAGTCTCTCTTCCAAGGAGTTTGCAAGCTAAATAGTCAAGAAAGACAAAGGGAGAGGAATTAGGCACAGAGAGGTGAAGTGACTTGCCCAAGGACACACAACTAGTCAGTCGCAGAGCCAGGAATAGAATCTAGATCTCTTGCTTCCCAGTTATGTTCTATTGACCAGGCAATATTGCATCCCCTAAAGGTGAAGCAGTTAGTTGTCTAAGTATATGATTCTAGCCTCAGTTCCACTAGTCACAGATTTAAACATCAGTATCTGCTACTACAAAATTGCAGGTGCAAAATTGGAAGTGAGGCTAAATTTCCTTGAAAAATGTGATCCTGTCTATCTGATCCTGAAGCCCTTATTCTATTTTCACCAAATCCACAGTTTAACCAAAATTCCCATATACCATCTGACACGCCGTCTGCTGTGGCTTACTGTTGAGAATGCCAGTCTCAGGTCAGGCTGTTAGAAAACAGAGCAGACACCCCAAAGTGGTGGTATATCCTATAATTAGATTTTACCAAGCCAGTAACAAATGTGTATTCCTGGACTACTATATTAAGCTTCCCATGGAGCCATGGACATTCTCCTTAAGCTCTCCAGCCCCTCTTTGACTCCTAGACAAACTGGACTTTATGATGAAAGGTTATTAAAACCAGAATTCACCACACATTAGGTTACTACCAACCCCAAGGGGCCAGTCACTTGCCCCAGGTCAATGGGTACTCTTGATCTCACCAAAGACAATGGTGCAGCCAATTTCTCTAATAAACTAACTAAGGATGTATTAGCTAAGAAAAAGAAATGAGAATTATTGAGAGGTGAAAGCCAGTAAAATACAGGACAGGTGAATGTAAGTTTGTAGTTCAAATGCTAGCAGTGATGTAATGTCTGCTAGTTTCCATAAGTCTCTCACGGTTACCCAGAATGGCTTTGGGGACCTCGGTCCACTTGCTCAGAATTCCATCCTGTCAGAATTCATCAGTCCAGAGATGCAGAATTGCTCCGACGGTTCCTTCTGGTAGTTGAAAACAGGCTGGCAAGTGTTTTCAGCACAGCATGGGCTCTCCCTTTGTTGACTACACACAGGCAAGGTTTGTAGATTTTTCCATTGTTGCACGAAAGACGCAGGCTTTGAACTTAATATGTTTCTTCGTTTACAGTTCTGAGGCTCCAATTCCATTTGATGGGCAATTACACATAATGCGTTTAGTTATAGCTATCCAGACAATCCTTCATTAGTTTTCATGCAATTTTACACATTAAGTCAATTCTCATCTAAAGGCCAGTACACCCTTTTGATCTAAGGCTAACTAAGCAAAGGGATAGGAATCACAGGAAACAGGCAGAACAACACCTGCACATTCCTTTGAACTATTCTAACATACAAGTGAATTCGTACACTTAACACTGCTTTGAGATTCTCCCCAAGTGAATTGTTCCTAGACTCTGACCTGAGCTGAGCTGTGCTTGCCTGTCAGCCTCACAAAGCTGGTCTGTCAGCATCACACCACCCTGCGCCCACCCATACCCAATGCTGCAGGACAGCTGGGGCTCCTGTGCTAGTGTTGGGATCTGTGTACAGTTGTCAAGATTAAAAAAAAATTGCACTGAACAATCGTTGAAATTATCCATTGCAGTAAACTGGAGATGGGCCACTTGGAAGATTTGATGTCGTTAATTTCACCAGAATTGCACATATATTACAGAAAATAAATACTTAATCATCCCAACCTCCCAGCAAGGCAGGCACAGCTATTGAGGGTTTATTAATTGAGGAAGTGTGATATTCTGTTCAGGATACCCAGAACTGTAAGCCACTGTGTTATCCCTATGCCTCAGCAGGTGAGAGCTTTTGGGCGATTAGACTTATGTTACCTTAGAGACTAACAAATTTATTAGAGCATAAGCTTTCGTGGGCTACAACCCACTTCTTCGGATTCTTGGGTTGTAGCCCACGAAAGCTTATGCTCTAATAAATTTGTTAGTCTCTAAGGTGCCACAAGTACTCCTGTTCTTTTTGCGGATACAGACTAACACGGCTGCTACTCTGAGACTTATGTTAGCTCCCCTGCCACACTAATCTGTCTGCTTCACCAGCAAATGCCTCGAGACTCTGCCAGTCTAAACCTTTCTTTTCAGGTAACATATGGTCGAGTGCAGTTCCCCAGAGATGTCATTCTGCAGTGTCCAGTCCCTCTACTGGACACTCACAGAAAAAGTTCACTGCCTCCAATGAGACAGTGTACACACCAGCCTATTAAGCTAGCTGAAGACTCACATTTCACTTTAAAATACAGCCCAGAGATGGTTTTGTAATAAAAGAACATGTTTATTAACAAAGAACAGTGATGTAAGTGATACTAAGCAAGAGAAAAAAAGACAGGTCTGGTTAGGAAAAACACAAAACAAAGCATGCTTTCTAGTGACAAACTTAAGTTTAGCAAGTTACAATCTTTGCCTAAGCAGTGTCCTTACTTACATCAAGTTAACAGCATCTCTAACCCTCCAGGCTAAGGGACTCAACTTCCACAGGCTCAGAGGGTGCTGTACCCTGTGGCCTCCATGTGATGGATAACTAGCATGTCCTTTTGCACCCCTTATATTGACCAACATCCATTGTCTCTGCCTCAAGAGCCAGGAAGGTTTCCTGGGGTGCAGACTCTGACCCTCAGTGAGCTCACTAAGCTCCTCCTCAATTGCTTGTTAGCTTGATGGCTTTGTTTACTTTATATGTAAATGTACTTTCATTGTCCCATGCCTATAACCAAACTAGTCAGAGAGGGGACTCCACGTTCCTTTGTCTTGGGCAGGCTCGATGTATGTACTGCCTCCCAAAGACATGTTAGGAACATATTTCCAGAACATATCTATAAGACTTTGTACACAACCCATACATACATCATGCAATGATTTTCAGGACCAGCATGTTACCAGTTTACATACAGTACCTTACAAGACACCTTTTAGATACGTATTATGACTACAGTGGGTTGGGGATAGTGAGTGTGTCAGGTCGGGTATGAATTACAGTATCATAGATCATAGAAGATTAGGGTTGGAAGAGACCTCAGGAGGTCATCTAGTTCAACCCCCTGCTCAAAGCAGGACCAATCCCAACTAAATCATATCACCCAGGGCTTTGTCAAGCCAGGCCTTAAAAACCTCGAAGGATGGAGATTCCATCCCTCCCTAGGTAACCCATTCCAGTGCTTTATCACCTTCCCAGGGAAATAGTTTTTCCTAATATCCAACCTAGACCTCCCGCACTGCAACTTGAGACCATTGCTTCTTGTTCTGTCATCTGGCACCACTGTGAACAGCTGAGCTCTATCCTCTTTGGAACCGACCTTCAAGTAGTTGAAGGCTGCTATCAAATCCCCCCTCACCTTTCCCGTCTGCAGACTAAATAAGCCCAGTTCCCTCAGCCTCTCCACGTAAATCATGTTCCCCAGCCCATGAGCTTTCCTCCAGTAGGCATTCAGGGGCTCCCAGGGTCACAGAAAGTAAGGCACAAAAATGAGGTGACTTTTCTGGAGTCAGTGTGAGAACTAGGATTTTAATCCAGGAGTCCCTGTGCCTCAAACTTGTGCTTCATCCACTAGACTACACTGTCTCTCATGCTGTTGATCTGCCCCTTCTTGTTTTACAGATCTTCCCTGGTCCCTAGGATCTCATCCAAAACAACATAGGTGTTTCCATACTGGATCAGGGGTCCAACCAGTATAGGAGAATCCTGGCTCTGACAGTGGCCCATGGCACATTCTTCAGAGGAGTTACATAACAGACAATCATGCAATAACTGTGAGTACACTACTTGAATGGCTTCTCCAATTTTGTTTAACTGAATAATAACAGTAAGTATTAAACATTTCCAAAGTAAAGGTATAGCATGTTCACGTAAAATTAACTCTAGATTTCAATGATATATATTAATCATAACCAAGGTATCGCTTCACTTTCAGACTATATTTTCCACTGACAGTCAAATCACTCATTCCTGTAGCTGTCATCGCTTTCAGAGGAACATCTGGAAATGTCCAGGTTGGAAGATTTAAGACATAGTATGAGATCTTCAGCTGGTTTAATTCAGCCTAGCTGTACTGAAGTCAGTGGTGCTATGCTGATTTACACAAGCAGAAGATCAGACCCAGAATTGGTTAACATCTGCAGCAGTTCTTATGTAATTCACAGGTAAATGCCTATTACAGGTGACCTGCTGTTCCCAGTCCACAGAGACTGTGTTACAGCACTATCCAGCATGAGCTATAGAAGTTCATGCTTTTTAGCTTGGGAGGTTCTCAGTTCCACCCCTAATATGGAAGCCACCACACTGAGATTCACTTGGGCCATTTCCTTGAGGTATAATTGACTTCAGTGGAGATATGTCAATGCACACTAGCTGAGGATCTGGCACTGTGGTGACTGGTGCATTAGAAATACCCTGATAGACAGATCTATACAGATTTGCAAGCACCTAGAAGATACTAAGGTGATAAGTAACAGCGTGGATTTGTCAAGAATAAATCATGTCATACCAACCTAACAGCTTTCTTTGACAGGGTAACAAGCCTTGTCGATGGGGAGGAAGCAGTAGATGTGGTATAGCTTGACTTTAGTAAGGCTTTTGTCTTGTCTTACTGTCTTGCAAGACTTTCTCATAAACAAACTAGAGAAATACAACCTAGACAGAGCTTCTATAAGGTGGGTGCATAACTGGGTGTAAAACCATTCCCAGAGAGTATTTATCAGTGTTTCATAGTCAAGCTGGAAGGGCAGATAGAGTGGGGTCCCCTAGGGATCAGTTCTGGGTTCAGTTCTGTTCAATATCTTCATCAATGATTTAGATAATGGTATAGAGAGTACACTTATGAAGTTTGCGTACGATACCAAGCTGGGAGGGGTTGCAAGTGCTTTGGAGGATAGGATTAATATTCAAAATGCACAAACTGGAGACATGGTCTGAAGTAAATAGGATGTAATTCAATAAGGACAAATGCAAAGTACTCCACCTAGGAAGGAATAATCAGTTGCACACATACAAACTGGGAAATGGCTGCCTAGGAAGGAGTACTGCACAAAGGGATCTGGGGGTCATAGTGGATCACAAGCTAAATATGAACAGTCTAATGCTATTGCAAAAAAAGCAAATATTCTGGGATGTATTAGAAGGAGTGTTGTAAACAAGACATGAGACATAATTCTTCCACTCCAATCCATGCTTATTAGGCCTCAACTGCAGTACTGTGTCCACTTCTGGGCCTCTCATTTCAGGAAAGATGTGGACAAATAGAAGAAAGTCCAGAGAAGAACAATAAAAATGATTAAAGGTCTAGAAAACATGACCTATGAGGGAAAAACAAAACAAAAAAAAAGGGTGTGTTAAGTCTGGAGAAGAAAAAAATGAGGAGGGACATGATAACAGTTTTCAAGTACATAAAAGGTTGTTACAAGGAGGAGGGAGAAAAATTGTTCTCTTTAATCTCTAAGAATAGGTCAAGAAGCAATGGGCTTAAATTGCAGCAAGGGTGGTTTAGGTTGGACATTACATAAAAACATAAGAACGGCCATACTGGATCAGGTCAAAGGTCCATCTTGCCCAGTATCCTGTCTTCCAACAGTGACCAATGCCAGGTGCTCCAGAGGGAATGAACAGAACAGGTAATCATCAAGTGATCCATCCCATTGCCCATTCCCAACTTCTGGCAAAAAGAGGCTAGGGACACCATCCCTGTCCATCCTGGCTAATAGCCAGTGATGGACCTATTCTTCATGAATTTATCTAGTTCTTTTTTGAGCCCTCTTATAGTCTTGGCCTTCACATCATCCTCTGGCAAAGAGTTCGACAGGTTGACAGTACATTATGTGAAGAAATACTTCCTTTTTTGTTTGTTTTAAATCTGCTGCCTATTAATTTCATTTGGTGACCCCTAGTTATTGTGTTATGAGAAGGAGTAAATAACACTTCCTTATTTATTTTCTCCACACCAATCATGATTTTATAGACCTCTATCATATCCCCCCTTAGTCGTCTCTTTTCTAAACTGAAAACTCCCTGTATTATTAATCTCTCCTTATATGGCAGCTGTCCCATACCCCTAATCATTTTGTTGCCCTTTTCTGAAACTTTTCCAATTCCAATATATCTTTTTTGAGATGGGGTGACCATATCTGCACACAGTATTCAAATATGGGCGTACCATGGATTTATATCGAGGCAATATGTTATTTTCTGTCTTATTATCTATGCCTTTCTTAATGATTCCCAACATTCTGTTCGCTTTTTTGACTGCTGTTGCACATTTATTAGGAAAAACTTCCTGTCAGAGTGGTTAAGCACTGGAATAAATTGCCTAGGGAGTTTGTGGAATCTCCATTACTGGAATTTTTTAAGAGTAGGTTAGACAAATACCTGTCAGGGATGTTCTAGATAATATGTAATCCGGCTTTAGTGCAGGGGACTGGACTAGATGACTTTTCGATGTCCCTTCCAGTCCTACACTGCTATCATTCTATTCATTGTCGATACTAAGACAAAATGAAGCTGAGAGATGGATTCTGAACATACTGGTGCTTTAAGATGCATGTGTTATGCATAATGTGGCTTAGCTGGTGTATTTTATTTTCAACCATTTTGGCAGAAGCTTCTTTCTAATCATCACATAATTTAAATTAATCTGATGTTGTGTTAGTGGCAATTCTCCAAAAGGAGCTATGGTTCTTCAAGGAGCAGGGAGCGGATGTGTTCAAAATCATATCTATTAATTTTCTAAAGTAGAAGCATCTGAAATGGACATGACACAAGGAATAAACCAGTACACTGCACCAGAGTGGTTCTTTACAATGAGCACATGTTGGGCAAATAAGGATATCTTTTTTTTTTTTTGCCTTGTCATGAAACACTTGGCATCTGTAATGTAGAACTCATGAGAATTTCAGAGAGGTTTCCACTTGGAAACAAATGAAAGTTGATGTATTTTTATCAGATTGCAAAATAAGCAAAAGGAAAATAGGATTTAAGAGGACAGAGAGGCAGGCAATCCAGCAGCATTTATCTCTTTGAATCAGAGAGAGAGAGAGAGATGTTTGAATTCCTTCTGTGAGACACTTGCCTTTGATAGAATTCTTATTCTGAATCTGATTTTGATGAATCAGGCATTACGGTAACAAGAAACAAAGATGTGTTTGTAATAAGTGTATTTGAGAATAAGAAAATGTTAGTGATGTGATACATAAGAAAATGATACACCATTTACTGTGCTGTATGGGCCAAATTTACAGAGTCTGGTGAATGTGTATATAGCCATATCTCAAAGTTTCAATCAGAGGTCATTAGCACATACAGATCAAGTGCAGTATATGACACTGGAAGCATTACCAGACAGGTATGAAAATAATTCTGTGATGATAAGCCTATTTCTGATTTATTCTCTTTCCAATTCTATTTATTCTGATTCTGGTTCATTCTTAAGATTGTGCCTTTTCTCTTTGTGAAAAAAA
>NW_020664417.1:92591215-92671921 GCF_002925995.2 Terrapene triunguis | reverse complement strand
TTTTGGCTAAAAGTTACAACAGTGAAGACAGGAGAACATGAAATTGAGTTCTGGTGAATATTCCATCTTATACTTTTGCATCTCCTATTTTGATTGCGGTGAATCTTCTCTTTAATGTAACTGTTGTTAAGTGCTGTAACTATACAATCTCACCCTCCCAACGGTTAATCAATTCACTCATTCAAGATAATTCTTCTTTTCTTACATACTCTGACATAACAGAATGTATACACTTTGTGGGCTTGAAAAGTGGAACTTGTTGCCAGAAACATGTGCTCCAAGAACTGCTGAAGAATCCCATTAGGAAGAGTTCCTGGAGGAGGGAAGATTTTTCTGTGGAAGTATATGGGACAAAGTAACAAGTATGGGTTAAAACTAAATCAAATGGATCAAATACTGAGACAGCAATATACGAAGACCTGGGGTAAAATTCTGGTTCCATTTAAGTCAATGGGAGTTTTGCCATTAATTTCAGTGGGCTCAGAATTTTGCCCTGGCTATCTTCAGGAGCATCTATTCATGATTTAGACAGTAATTAAGCAAGGCAAGAATTCAAATAAGAAGGTTCTAGTTTGAACTTGACCAGAATAGACCCACAATAGGACTAAATAATTCAGGTCAGTGAATTTCAGTATTTTACTTTCTAAACAATTAAGTATTAGAAAAGCATAATACAACAAATGTAGGAATTGCTAGCTGGTACCTCTTCTGTTGAAAAAGCAGGACAAGGAATGTTTTGCTAAATGTCTAATTAGTGTTGCAAGTTGAGGAAAAAGAATGAATCACCCTTAGGGCACTAATTACAATGTATTGGAGCCAAATCTCATGGTATATAGTTGTTAAAGCTGTTTCATTCTGAAAGATAACATAACGTTTTTGCTCAATATTAGGCATGGAAACTAACAGTGATTTCTATTTTGACACTTTTGGACAAGAAAATCTATCTCAGTATGTATGCAGCCCCCATTACATCTCATTCATTAATGTATTCATCACTGAAGCACCCTTGTGAGGTAAGAACATATCCAAGTTTTACAGAAGGAGAGCTGAGACATAGGATAGATGAAGACCTTGTCTTGCCCAAGGTCACACTGGAAGTCTGTAGCATCCAAGAATTGAAAAACTAGGTCTCTTGGATCCCAGTCCGGACCCACCAGACCACCCTCCCTATCCTAAGGTGAGGCTTAATATGCAGTGTATTCTGGCAAATGTGTGCCCATGGCCTTATCTGTCTTCTGAGACATCAGCCTACCTAGTCAAGAAGTTCCGGTTTCATGCCTATTTTTTACTGCTTGTTCATTCTGCAGAGACAGCCACACCAGTTCCCAATTAATGTCACATTTGTGACATGGACACTTCTCCTCCAAGCACTGGATTGAAACCATTTTTCACATAAATCTCCGAATAGCCAGTGGAAGGTAATAAAGTCTGGTCACCACTGCAATGCGGATTTGATTTCAACAAATATCCTAAAGATGATGTTCTGTAAACCTTGAGGTATCCAGCCCCCTTCAGGTGTACAGTTTTAACAAGCCTGAGATGGATCAGTTGTTTCACTGATGCTGTTAAGTGAAGATTTGATTTGCAGCATCACATGAGAGAATGCTGTTGTTAACCATAAAGCCTGTGATCATCGTTTCATGCAAACCATGTCTGAGTCTGAGAAACTGTCATACAAAGACAGGAACAATGAAATATTTCATAAGAATCACTGATAGCTTTAAAAGACTGAATAAATACAAGACACTCCTGCTGGCATGTTATGCCCCTTAACGGGTACACACCTATCAGTTAATGCTTTATATGTTCATTGTAGACTGCTAGAAAATGGATGGTGACCTTTTAAGCAAATCAGTTTGACAATCAGTACATACTGGTAATATTTATTCCTTCCCATTCTAGGTCAATTCCGGAAACTTAAGCATGCATTTGAGTGTTTTGCTGAATGGGGGGCCCTGCTTAGTTTTGGGTGTTTTCTTAATGAGAAAGCTCCTCTGTGTTTGGATAGCACCTAACACAATGTATCCCTGACCCTGCTTGATGCCGGTGGGAACTACTGCAATAATAAATAATCCAGTAAAGGGGTTTGTGCATGCATGTGACTAAAATGTAGAAAGAGAGGCCCAGGACTGAATAAAAGAATTGTTTGGTCTCGTGCAAAAGGATTAGTGTCTTGGGGTGACAAGTCATAGATCCATGACCAACAACCATGGAAATCATGTTCTGACTGAATAATACCTATCATGCTCTAAGTAGAGCAAATCCAATACTCTGTTCTTTGGCTTCCCATTATTAGGCATTACTTTATCACTGTTTTAATCAAGCCTTTCCTTGCAGGGGAAGGGAAAAAGCTCTCAGCTATTTTATTCTGTCTCTAATTTTGTTTCATTTTCCAATAAGTCCTAGGTTATTTTTTCCTAGTTTTTTTTTTTTTTTTTAATTTACCAGCTCTCATTGCAAGTCAAATACTCCTAATAGCCCACTCTGATTTATAGTCTGGGGTTCTGCTAGAAATAGCGAATGATTAGTGATTCCGCTAAAGAACACCAATTGCTCTTACTAGAGTGTTTGGGTCATTGCTGTTAAATGAGCAAAAGAAACACACGTAAGCAATTGTGGCTAAACATTCAGTCAGGAAAATAGAGTGAAACCTAAAAGGGCCCTGTAATGCTATTATACTGGATGCAACAGTCCCATAGGGCAAACTGCACTGTTGCTTTTTTGGTTCATACCATCACTTGATTTGGGGCTACATTGTGCCTAGTCCTAAAAAGGCTGAACAGGGGAACAGGAGGGAATCTGACTTTCCTTCCTCTCTCTCTCTCAGATGTTTGGAGAAGAGTCAATGGAGGATGCCTGATGCTTCCTGGGATAGTAAGTAGGCAGAGCCTTAGAGACACCTAAAACTTTTATGTAGCACTGAATCCTGGTATGATAATTCACCTGGCCTTATAATAATGTAGTCCTCTCTTTAGCTAGTGACTCCATGGAGCATCAAGGTAGAAGGGTGAGCTTGGCATTTGTATCCAAATTCAAATGTGAAAAGCACTGCACTTGTAGGGCTCATTCCATCTATTTAGTATGTGGGTGCTGCAAGTTTCCCCGCAGTCCAATATGTGAGTGCTGGGACAGAGGTAACATTGGAGTCCTTGTGGATTTAGAGGTTCTATTGTGAGGTGTTGCTACTCCAGCCACTAAGAGGTTAACAGAGAGCCTCACTGTCTCTTCAGTTGAGGCTAATTGCTGAGCTCCTGACAGCCAGGTGGATAAAAAGGCTGCAGATCGGAGGACAAGAGTAGCTGCCAGAGAGGTTGAGGGGTTATTGAGAAGGGACTCATTCTGCAACAAATTGGCAAAAAGCTGCACAGGACATTGCACTTCCAGAGTGGGAGGATCAGAATGTGAGTCTGGGAAAAGCCTCCAGGAGAGTTAAGGTAGGAAGCACCAAGGGATTGCAAGGAACCTGTTTCAGCTGATTCATACAGGATCTCTGGAGTGGAACCTATTATGTTCACAGCATGCAAACAGAGCAGTTAGATAAAAGACTCTTTTTGGAAGATCCCAGCATAACACTACTTTATTGCTTACAATCCAGAACCTTAACCCACAAGAACCAAAAACCAGAGAAAGACAAACCAGGCTGCTCCCTAAAGCAAAGAGGCGCAACTCACCCCATTTTGCTTTAGGCTGCCTATTTGCAGACTGACCGCTGAAATCCCCTGTCACAAACTTCCCTACAGAGTCTCTTAGCCTGCAAGCAGGACCAGGAAAAACAACGAGAATGTAAAGTGATAGCATATAATTTTAACACAGTTTTCAATATACCACAGAAACCTGAGGAGTGGTGAGCCTGGCTTCTCCTACCATCCCCAACAGAGGCAAAAGTAAGGACTTTAGAGCAAAGGGGGCAGGACCCTATGGGGTCCTGAGATTGTCAACTCTTTGCTAAGGTCACTAGTCTCTTGTTCCACCAGACTCTTTATTGCTTTGGAAGAGGAGAGACAACTAGTGACTGGGCTGGAGTCGAAACAGGAAACTACCAGACATAGAACTAAATGATTATTGATGGGATGGGGTGAAACTGAGACTTCTTGAAGCACTGCGAAAAGGTGCCAGCTGGTGTGGGCCGCCCTGGATGTTTTCCCACCACCTCATGGATTTCCTGCACAAAATAAGCTGTGTTGCTATTGGGTCTGGTACTGATGTTGCTGGGGAATTTCACGGTGTATATTTTGGGGGTGTTGTTTCAGTTGTAACCTTGGTCAAAAACATATTGATGGAAAATCCCGACCAGCTCGATTTTGTTCTGTTATATTCTACATAGGCTTTTCTACTGCTTTCAGCACCGTAGTATATGAGCACCTGCTAGTACTGCATTAAGCAACATGACTAACATCCTCATATTAAGTGACTTGCAGAATCACCTAGAAATCTTTACGTTAAAAATTGTAGTTACCATGTGACCTTGCATTCACTTAGACACATGAATAACTTTATTCACATAAGTAATCCTGTTGAAGTCAATCAATTGGATGCTCAACATGAGTAAAATTATGTATATTGAATAGAGGTATTTGCCAGATCAGGGCCTGAGATTATAAAATTTGATTTGATGCATCAGTACCTGAAAATATTTGTGAGTGCTATAATACTTGCTCAGCCACAAAGGAAAATACAAATCAATAATTATATTTAATATTCAATTGTCATGGTTTTTAAAAGCCAAACTTCAACTCAAAATGGAAAACTCAAGATAATTCCCCCAGAATTTGGCTCAAGTCCGGTGCCTAGACCAGGAGACAATGAGTCAGAAGATTTGGATACTAGTCTTGATGTTGTCACGGACTTGCTTTGTGACCTTTGGCAAGTCATTTCACCAATCTGTGCCTTATTTTCCCCAGCTGGATGATCGTTGATATTCTACTATCTTGTGTTAAGTACTTTGATACCTATGGATGAAAAGCAACATGTAAAAGTGTTATTAAATATTATCATTATTTTATTTTATCAGTAAAAAAGCAGTATCAGTATCAGTGAAAAAGGATCTGTGAAAAAGCAGTGTTGGGAGAGTGCATTAGGAATCTCTTCTCCATCATCAACTAATGGAAGAGCAGGACAAAACACAGTTCCAACCTATTCTTCCATTGAGTGATTGACCATGAGACCAGCTAATGTACCTGGGGGGTTGCACAGCCCTGAGGAGGTGTGGCCAACTATTTCAGGCCAGGGACCTTAGCACACACCCTGCCCCACACACCTACCCTTGGCATGCAGTTGGGAGTAGAGGGAACACATTGCCCCATTAAGGAGCACTGTAGAATGCCGCACCACCTGTCTGTCCATTCCCTTAGCCATCCTAGCGTTGTCTGCTGGATGCGCTGCAGCTGTGCATGGCTGCTCCCAGTACACTTTCTACTCCCCAAAGCACTGGTTGGAGTCTGGTTTCACAGTGTGGGGCTGTGCTTGTGAGGCACAACCCCTCCATCAATCTCCAGATGAATCAGCGGAGATACACAGACATCAGTGCAGAAGGTCCTGCAGGGAAATGGGCTAGCTTGTATTTGCTAGCCAGCCAAAACTGGCATCAGACTAGAGAAAGACACAAAGCTTGCCCACCTGCTGGTAATAAATGCACTCATCCTTTGTTATCTTCTTCAACAGCTTTAGCCCCAAAGGTGCAAGCGGAAAAATCAAAGGATTTGTGGTTTGGATGAAAAAATAAAACTCTAAAGGCTATTAAAGCAGAAACATCCCCTCTCTGTTCGTTAGGACACTATTTATAATAGCGCAGGCTATTCAGAGTGAAGAGACTGTCACCATTTCTGTTACAAGCCCCTGCTGTATACTATATTATTATAATAGATGGAAGGAGGACGACTAATGGTACTTTGACTTTTAAGTGCTGACAGGTTATTTTTAAGAGTATAGACTCTTCTTTTCTTTATTATTATTACTTGTATTTCAATAGCTCCTAGAAGCCCCAACCGAGACTGGGAGCCCATTGTGCTAGGTACTGAAGATCTTACAATCAAAATAGACAAGACAGACAGAAGGTGAGAGGGGAAACTGAGGTGATGTGACTTGCCAAAGGTCACACAGCGGATCAGTGAACAGAGCCTTGGTCTGTTGCCTCCTACTCTAATGTCCCACCCTGTACGCCAGAGTCTCTCTCTCCTTAAGGGCTCCTTCTGGGTTCCATTTGACCTGGCACCCATTGGGGGGTCTTTTCTTTATGGGAATGGGGAAAACCAGGACATTTTCTGTGATGGTTAAAAAGTAACAGTTTTCAACAAAGAAATGTTTCCTTTCCAGAGCTGAAGGTGAATAAAGGGGGGAAAAGCCCCTGACTGTGACAGATTCTAAACTGCCAGCTATGAACCAGCTTTATTCTTACAATTCTATCATTCTGCTAAATACTTTGCAATTATTTACCTCCTTTATTATGTGTTCATCGTTAGTGCCTAGTCTCGTTTAGAACAATTACGACTCTTTCATAGGATTATTTTTCTTGTACCTTTCAGCCCTGCATCCCTGCAGTCTATCACTTCTCTGCACAGTACCGGTCTTTATTCTTTTCAAAGTTACCTTTCAGCAACCATCAGGCTCAAAGTTGCCACACTTAAGAATGATTATTTTCCCCTTCAGAGACTTGCAGGGTATTTATACTCAGAACATTAAAACCTCAGTCTTCCCTTTTTTTCAGACACCTATTAAATGCAGCTTAAACTAGAAATAGGCATGAGCCATAAAGCTCAACTCTAGAGAGGGAGAATGGTCCAGGAGTTAGGATGCTAGCTTAGGACCCAAGAGAGTTGGTTTCAGTTCCCAGTTCTGCCACAGACTTATTGTGTGATCTTGGGCAAGTCATTTAGTCTCTCTGTGTCTCAGCTCCCCAGCTGTAAAGAGAACAATAGCACTGGCCTAACTCATGGGGGTGTTGTGAGGGTAAATACATTAAAGATTGTGAGATGCTCAGATTATACAGCAGTGAGGACTATATAAGTACATAAGATAGCTGGATCGATCTGATTTTTCCCAGATGTGAGGAGTTTGCATCTGAGCAAAGGGTGGACGTAATATGGATTTGTATTAGAGCTGTACCTAAAAGCCCCAGATGGGATTGAGTCCTCATGGTAAAATAAATGAAAACTCCCGCCTCAAAGAACCACGGATAAACCACAACAGTTGCATGTAAAATACAACAGGGGAAGCCTTGGGTGACAGTAATAGAAACACAAGGTTGCATATTTCCTTCCCCACACATTGCATATTCCAGCCTAGAGATTTTCCTAAAACACCTAATTGTGAAGGTCATAACTTAAATCGCATTGGGTTCAAGAACTGGCCTCCAAACATTTGAAGTCATATTCATGATACTTGCAAATCATGAGTCCAGGCTTACCACATATAAGAGCTAGTCAAGGAGCTTTAGGTGATTCTTACTGTAGTGTTTGTGTTCCACTGCCCTCTTCTGGATAGAATCAGAACTACTCAACTGTGTGTCATAGACTCTATACTGATAACAGTACTTCTCCTTCCATTCAAGCCGTGGGAGCCTTTAGTTTTGAAGCAGGAGGATCTGAGCTCCATTCTGCTGTTGCATTTGCAATTGTGAATGGCAATTGTGTGCATCCCAGTGACAATTGGGACTCAGCAAAATTGGGAAAGAGGTTAGTGGTGGAAAGCCAAGTGTAAGAAAATAGCCCGAAAGGGTACAGCGTGGTTACCTAGTTAACAGACTCAAGCGAGAGATCCCAGGCATAGGGAATAGGTATGAGAAAAAGGCGCTGATTGCAGTTTAGGGGAGCAACAAGGAAAGCTGAATTTGTAGACCATGAGAGTTAGAGTAAGAGGCATCTGGTGACAAGAATCACCATAATTAAGCCTCTCTGAACCCATATACCATAATTAAGCCTTTATGAACTCATATACTCGCTGAGATACCATTGGTATCTAAGTAAATCGTGCAATATTAGTATTTTATTTTAGCCATAGTTATTATAATGACCAAACTCCAGAATAACTGCAATCTGGAAATACTTCTGGCCAGTTGATCTTTTTTTTAGAACTCACATTCATTAATAATACTGCATTCAAATGTGACTCATTACTGCAATCATCTGCTTCAGAATGAAGTCATTTGTTAAGTGTTCCACATGAGGAATATTATTTCTATTGCTCATCTCCTTCAGTTGTATGAGGCCAAAAATTCGTGCTTTTATCTATGTGAGATAATAAAATCAATTGGATTCCGCCATTGTTTAAAAATAGGGAGCTTAAATATTTCAAGAGAAGCTGGTCTAAAATAAGGATAGGAAAACAATTCTCCCACACTTCAATTTCTTGCTTGGCTGCACAACAATTTTCTACCACCTATGGTCTCCTGTAGATTCAGCTGGAATTCAGCCAGGATGGATCCTCTTACAACAACACTTACGTCCGTCTTTGAAAGACTTGACACCAGCCCTGGCTCTGGTGGCGACGAATCTTTCAAGTTCTTCCTTTAGCCTTGTCTACGCACAACTCAATCCAATATAATTAAACCAATGCAAACACTCTTCAGTTTATGAATGGCTTGTTTAGGCTGACCTTAAACCTGTTCATAATCAACGTAAGCTAACCAAAATAAACCTTGGTTTAAACTCCGTGTCCTCTTGCACTGGTTCAGTTACATACATTTAAAATCACATGTTATGTTTAACCAGGAATCTGGGTCTAGGTTAGCTCTTCCTTTGAATTCCACTCCTGACAGTACTTATTGTTTCAGAGTAAGTACGCTTAGATGCCCCCTCCCCCCCCGCTTATTTTTTTCTTTTTCCTTTGTTAGCTAGTTAACTGCATTTTGAGCATAGCTTTGATTTAGGGGCTGTAGTCGACAAGCAGGGATAAAATAATACATCACATGAACAGTGCAGTTCTGTGAAAACAGCCTGGAATTAAAAGCAAAGATGTGAGGTCAATATTTTCAATAGCTGGGGAAGAAGCAAGGAAAGTCATGAGCTCCTGCTGGCGCTGACCACCCAGGAAATTTACATGTGATAGAGATTTATTTTTGACCATGTGCATAAATAGCATTATTTAGCTCTTTGACCTGATACCTTGCCTTTTTCTGGAATGTATCTTGGTGATCTCAGCTCATCTATCCTTCTGAGATCCTGTAATTTTTATTCTATCATTTACTAGCAGTCTTTTAAATTATTCCCCCCCCACCCCCTCCGAGTGTTTAACAGTTATTCTAATGCACTTGGGGAACAATAGGAAGAGCTCTCCTGTTATTACATTACAGCCAGACCCAATTGACACCTTCTCCAATCACGTAAACAAAAAGGCTCCTAGGCTCAGAGCCTCAAAGGCGTTAGGCACCTTAGTCTGGATGGTTGTGATGTAACACTACTTTATTGTTTAAAATTCAGAACATTGACATCCAAAGACCAAAAACAGAGAGAGACAAAGCAGGCTGTCCACAAGGCAGAGATGCACAATTCACCCCACCTTGCTTTAGGCTGAAATCAATAGGAGTTAGGCACCTAAACATCTTTGAGGATCTGGGCCCCATTGACTTCAATGGACTTTGGATAAGGCCCTATGGCTTAATTGAGCTTTAAAGGCACAGCCCTGCACTGGAAGGCTGTGCAGAAGGACTGACCTAGTAGGAGCGCCAGGAGGCAGTGGGGCCGCATTTAAGATCCCTTTGGTGCAAAGGAGAATCAGGCCCATTGTGCCTAAGGTATGGTGAGCTCTGGGGAGCTTAGCTGCTGCCAGCCTTTCAGAAGACACAACATGTGCTCTCTTCTTGCTCACATTAGGAGGCCATCCCCTTTTCACTATGCCTGTAAAGACTAGCTCCAACGTGAACACTAGCCTTGCAAAGGCATTTGTCTCCCTGAGGTTCAAAGATTACATTTATGCCCCACTCCAGTGCAGAGAGACAACTAGCTGCACTACTTGCACTTTATTCCCATGTTATGAACCTACACCGGGTGTGCGAGATTATCTCTCTTAGGGCACGTCTTCACTACCCGCCGGATCGGTGGGTAGCAATCGATCTATTGGGGATCGACTTATCGCGTCTAGTGAAGACGCGATAAAATCGATCCCCGATGGCTCTGCCGTCGACTCCGGAAATCCACCGCGGCAAGAGGCGGAAGCGGAGTCGATGGCGGCGCGGCAGCTGTCGACTCGCCGCCGTCCTCACAGCCAGGTAAGTCGACCTAAAATACGCAACTTCAGTTACGCTATTCACGTAGCTGAAGTTGCGTATCTTAGGTCGACCCCCCCCCATAGTGTAGACCTAGCCTAAGATCTCATGGTGTAAGTATTTCCTGGACCTTACTCTGGAGAAGTCTCACACAGAACTACATCCGTTAGACAAAAGATTTTCCCAGCCTCTTCTCTCCCTTGCTCTCAGTTCATTTCCCCCCAGCTCCTTCGCTATCCAATCCTGTCTCCTTGCTCCTGGCCCCTACTACTTTTCCTTCCCTACAGATGTAGATTTAACTCCTAATTTCCTTTTGTTAAGGAGTTTGCAGTCAATCCAATGGAAAATTGCTTGCCTGTAATTTCTGGTAGTTTAATTGGGTTTTCAATTTTACCATTTTTTAAAAAGGAGGACGATGAAGAGAATCATGGGGGCTGAGAAGGGAAACAAGACAGTGATTGTCCTTTGGGAACTGAATTTATCACAGAGAGGTAACTGGTTAAAACAGATTATGAACAAGTCCTATGGACCTATGCAGGCCTTGATCCTGCAATCAGCTCCAGGTAAGTGGACCCCTCTGCCCATTCAGAGATTGTCCAGATCTTGCTTATACCACATGAATCCAGTTGGAGGCTGAGGGCCAGCGTTTGAGCACACATAGCTCCTCCAGTAATTCCAAATTAGATAGTCTAGTGGTCTGAAGTAGAACCAGGAAGTCTAGACTTCTAATCCTGTTTCTGATACCTTCTTCGACTCAATCAGCTCATTTTAGTTGCTTGGTAAAAACTAGACTTAATACTTACTTAATGAGCAAGGGGATTGTGAGAATTCCTAAATGTGAATAAAGTGTTTTGAATCTGAAACACGTAATAATAATAATAATATGTAGCAATTCTATAGCAACTTCCATGTTCTTCAAAATTTTAAGCACTGTAATGAATCATAACATACCTTTGAATTATTTTTAATTATTTATGGTCACTTAATTATAACACAACCTGGCAACTTTCTTACCTCTCTAAGTCGCTTTAAAGCTGCCAAAGTGATGGCGAGAAGTCACTGGTGCTAGAAGCTTCTATATGCCAAGTTTCCATCTCGGAGGGCATGTTACAAACCTCTTGAAAATATGGGAAATGCTGACAAGTGCTTATACGCAGCAGTTCTGCAAGCATGGTTCCTGGAATTTATACTTCTCAAAGTGCTGTATGGTCTCTCTCTCTCTCTCACTCTCTCTCTAACAGCAAATGAAAACATCAGGAAAATACTGACTTAACTCTTCAGGCTCTGAGATTCACTTTTTAAACCAGCCAAAGGTCAGCTACAGTATCTTTGGCTGCAATTTTTAAATAAAATGGTCTGGTTTCTAAGGGCATGTCTCTAGACTAAGAAAAGTTGACAATGTTAAGGTTAAAACCCCAAATTCACCTTGACCTTTTTTTTTTTAAGTGTATATGCAGGTGAACACCTTTCACCTCCATTTAGCTAGTCAAGGTGCACACCAGGGATCCAGACAAGCCAATGGTATCAGTGTCTCACATTTGCCCCATTCCCTCCCAACTCTTGACTTGTCTTTGTTTCTCCCTCCTTCTCATCCTCATTCTCTCCCTCCCTTCCGGCTCCTTTCCATCAACCTGCCCCTGTAGCTTAAGTCCCAAAGAAAACCCTCCCATGATTCCACTTGCTTCTCCAGTCCTTACCCTTCTTCCTACCTTGGGGCTCCTCAGTGGTGCTCACTACTCCCACTGCAATGACATCCTCTCTTTTCATGTAATGTCTAATGTTTACTGTGCTAACACATGCTTGTACTAGTCTGTCCTGCTCTCCATGCCCTTTACTGTATTCTGGTGTAAACTAGATTGTAAAACCCTGGGGGGTCTAAGCCAGAATCCACTGATGACAATGAAAAACTTCCACTGACACAGTGGGTACTGGATTAGATCTTGGGGGATGGACTATAATTTTAATAAGGGTTTGCATAGTGCCTAGTTCAATGGGATACCCAATTCCTGATGTGGAG
Organism: Terrapene triunguis; assembly: GCF_002925995.2. Classification (NCBI taxonomy): domain Eukaryota; kingdom Metazoa; phylum Chordata; order Testudines; family Emydidae; genus Terrapene; species Terrapene triunguis. The sequence goes on along the minus strand of NW_020664417.1, from coordinate 92,659,706 downwards.
TTGGGAGAAGGGGGCATCACTGACCCAGGAACCTATCCTTGTAACAAAGCCCGATGCCAACTCTGTCCACATATCTATTCAAGTGACACCATCATAGGGCCTAATCACATCAGCCATACCATCAGGGGCTCGTTCACCTGCACATCTACCAATGTGATATATGCCATCATGTGCCAGCAATGCCCCTCTGCCATGTACATTGGCCAAACCGGTCAGTCTCTACGCAAAAGAATTAATGGACACAAATCTGACATCAGGAATCATAATACTCAAAAACCAGTGGGAGAACACTTTAACCTGTCTGGCCATTCTTTGACAGACCTGCGGGTGGCTATCTTAAAACAGAAAAACTTCAAAAACAGACTCCAACGAGAGACTGCTGAGCTGGAATTGATATGCAAACTAGACACAATCAACTCAGGGCTAAATAGGGATTGGGAATGGCTGAGCCATTACAAACATTGAATCTATCTCCCCTTGTAAGTATTCTCACACTTGCTTCTTATCAAACTGTCTGTACTGGGCTATCTTGATTATCACTTCAAAAGTTTTTTTTCTCTTACTTAATTGGCCTCTCAGAGTTGGTAAGACAACTCCCACCTGTTCATGCTCTCTGTATGTGTGTATATATATCTCCTCAATATATTTCACTTTATATGCATCCGAAGAAGTGGGTTGTAGCCCACGAAAGCTTATGCTCTAATAAATTTGTTAGTCTCTAAGGTGCCACAAGTACTCCTGTTATTCTTGCAACTCTAAGGCTGCTGGGGTTCTGTGACCACAGCCTATTATGCTAATCACCATTGTCTCATTGTTTCTTTGTACTCTCCTGTCAGCCTGTCTGTATACATCTTTTATCTTTTGTGTAATGCTTACATGGTAAGCTCATTGGGGCTGTCTTTTGGTTCAGTGTTTGTACAGCACCTAGCAAAAAGGGATCCATGTCCATGACTGGGTTGCCTAGGCACTACAATAATAAAAATAATATATAATTGACACTTCCCTCCAAGACTAACAATAATAATTAGTAATATTTTTTCCTGAACTCCTTCAATGTATTTTCCCTTCCTTCCACTCCGCTGAAAATGTTCTTCACATAGTTACCAGAAGAGGTGGCCAAATAATTCACAGTAAATATTTTACTCAATAAATATACACTTTTTTTTTTCCTGTTTGCAGATTGCTCACGGAAAGATAGCAGTCTTCTTAGAGTTATCCATGAGCCTGACTACTCAAGAATTTGTATTTTAGTATCAATTTACATTTTGGTAGTTCATAAAAGGTTACACCCAGGTTTGGCCTCATTGTCCTAGGTGCTGTACAGACAGATGTATGTAATTTATATAATAATTATTTATATGCATAATTTTGGGGAGGAGTTTTGCTTTTAAAATTCTCGTTTGTTTGTCAGCAATTCACTGTGAGCATTTGATAGTTGCGCTTCAAAGCTGAATCATTTTGGTTAGTAGAATTGTATGCACAAGTCACATGTATAGTTTCTGTTTCCTGACAGGATGAGTCCAACTTTTACAACCAGGCAGAGGGCATGAAAAACCAAGAGCTTTGAATCTCTCATTATTATTAATTATTATTATTATTTGTACCGCGGTATGACCCAGAGCAGTAGTCATAGACTAAGGACCATTGTGCTAGGTGCTGTCCAAACACAGAACAAAAAGGTGGTCTCTGCCCCTAAGAACCTGTAATCTAAGAAAGCGGGGAGGTAGCCATTTTTAAGGAGAGGCAGCAGATAAGCTGATTAAGGAATTTTCAAAAAATATGAAAACTTTTTAGGCCTCACAGGCCTTAGCCAGGGCATCAATCCTAGAAAAAATAAATTACTGTAAGATTTATTGGTTGCATGCAGAGTTTACATTTGATTTTGGCCAGTTACGATTGCACAAAATAACTGCATGTGCTTTCACATTCCTAGTTGCAAAGGGGAGCTGTCAGTTCCTTATCTGGGTGATTTAATCACCGCTGTATCACGACTCTAACAAGTAATATTTTTTTACATGTAATATTTACCACTAGTAAATATATGGAGCGCATTGCATGTATTGGCCCACAATTTGGAAGGAATCATCATCATTCCCTGATACGAAAGAATGGGCTTGATCTTGCACGGTGGCAAGTGCTTTGTCCCTGAACCAGCAAAGCACTTAAGCACATGCTTAACTTTAAGCATGGGGTGGTCCCACTGACATTGATAGGACTATGTTTAAAATGAAGCATGTGCTGAAGTGCTGTGCTGGATTGAAGCCAGAGTGCTTGGGGGCCTGGTTCTAAACCAGTGGAAAGACATTCAATGACTTCAGTGAGATTTGGATTAGGCCCTCAGCAACTTTGCAGGATCAACCCCTATTTGCATAGGTTGTGTGTACAGTTCTAGCTGTGACGTGTAGTCAGACCCTGCTGCTACGTAGCGGCCTCTGTACCAAAGCTCTGATGATGATGAGTTTCAGGACCATTCTGCATCTAATGCGTCAAGCAGTGGTGCATCCCATACAAAACAAACCACTTAAAGGATCTGATCCAATGATAAATTTGGGGGATGAACACTTCAACAAATCCATCAAGCCAGTTTTGAATGAAACCCTGGTTTTGGGGTGAAAAAAGTGTGCCATATTAAAATGATCAGGATGCTTTTTGTACTTGTGTAGCTCAGATATAAATATTGAGGCCTTATCCTTCAATGAAGACAAGTACCCTTATTATGTTTAAACTAAAGAAATATGTTTAAGAAATAAAAAAATTGTAGACAAAGCTGGGAAAATACAGCAAAGAAATGTACTTCCACATGTTGTCGCTCATACATATAAAGAAATTAATTCTGGCCATATACGTGTTGAATTGCTGATCCAAAGCCTGTTGAATCAATGAGACCCTTCTCATTGAGAGTAATGGGCTTTATATCAGGCCTACAGGAATATGCAATGCAAGCTCAAAAATATTTATTCTTTCCATGAATATGCAAATAAAACTGGTTCTCTCCAATATTTGCAGAAATGCTGTGGATTTTTGTTGTTATTGTTGCATTTCCCCAGCTTTGTTTATAACTAAAGCAGGCCTGAAAATGGTTTTGGCTTTCTTCCTACAGAAAATGTCAACATTTTCATCAAAAAAATGAAAATGTTCTAGGTAGGGCTGTCAAGCAATTAAAAAAAATTGCAATTAATCGCCCAATTAATCACGCTGTTAAACAATAATAGAATACCATTTATTTAAATGTTTTTGGCTGATTTCCACATTTTCAAATATATTGATTTCAATTTCAACAGAGAATACAAAGTGCATAGTGCTAACTCTATATTTATTTTTATTATAAATATTTGCACTGTAAAAATAAAAGAAATAGTATTTTTCAATTTACTTAATGTAAGTACTGTAGTGCAATCTCTTTATCAGGGAAGTTGAACTTACAAAGGTAGAATTAGGCACAAAATTGACTGCATTCAAAAATAAAACAATGTCAAACTTTAGAGCCTACAAGTCCATTCAGTCTTACTTCTTGTTCAGCCAATTGCTCAGACAAAAAAGTTTGTTTACATGTGCAGGAGATAATGCTGCCTGCTTCTTGTTTACAATGTCACCTGAAAGTGAGAACAGGCGTTCACATGGCACTGTTTTAGCCAGCATTGCAAGATATTTATGTGCCAGATGCAATGACAATTCATACGTCCCTTTGTGCTTCAACCACCATTCCAGGCGACATAACATGAAATATATCGCAGAATGCGGGTAAAACAGAGCAGGAGACATACAATTCTCCCCCAAGGAGTTCAGTCACAAATTTAATTAACATTATTTTTTAATGCGCGTCATCAGCACGGAAGCATGTCCTCTGGAATGGTGGCTGAAGCATGAAGGGGCATACGAATATTCAGCATATCTGGCACGTAAATACCTTGCAATGCTGGCTACAAAAATGCCATGGGAACCCCTGTTCTCACTTTCTGGTGACATTGTAAATAAGAAGCGGGTAGCATTTTCTCCCATAAATGTAAACAAACTTGTTTGTCTTAGCGATTGGCTGAACAAGAAGTAGGACTGAGAAGACTTCTAAGCTCTAAAGTTTTACATTGTTTTGGTTTTCAGTGCAGTTATGTAACAAAAAAAAATCTACATTTATAAGTTGCACTTTCACAATACAGAGGTTGAAATACAGTATTTGTATGAGGTGAATTGCAAAATACTATTTCTTTTGTTTATCATTTTTACACTGCAAATATTTGTAATAAAAAATAATATCAAGTGAGCACTGTACACTTTATATTCTGTGTTCTAATTGAAATCAATATATTTGAACATGTAGAAAAACATCCAAAAATATTTAATACATTTCAGTTGGTATTCTATTATTTAACAGTACCATTAAAACTGTGATTAATCGCTATTAATTTTTAAAATCATGATTAATTTTTTTGCGTTAATTGCGTGAGTTAACTGTGATTAATCGACAGCCCTAGTTCTGGGTTTTGGCCACCAAATGTTTGTGTTTTCCATTTAAGAACATAAGAACATAAGAACGGCCGTACCGGGTCAGACCAAAGGTCCATCTAGCCCAGTATCCTGTCTACCGACAGTGGCCAATGCCAGGTGCCCCAGAGGGAGTGAACCTAACAGGCAATGATCAAGTGATCTATCTCCTGCCATCCATCTCCACCCTCTGACAAACAGAGACTAGGGACACCATTCCTTACCCAGCCTGGCTAATAGCCATTAATGGACTTAACCACCATGAATTTATCCAGTTCACTTTTAAACGCTGTTATAGTCCTAGCCTTCACAACCTCCTCAAGTAAGGAGTTCCACAAGTTGACTGTGCGCTGCATGAAGAAGAACTTCCTTGTATTTGTTTTAAACCTGCTGCCTATTAATTTCATTTGGTGACCCCTAGTTCTTGTGTTATGGGAATAAGTAAATAACTTTTCCTTATCCACTTTCTCCACATCACTCATGATTTTATATACCTCTATCATACCCCCCCTTAGTCTCCTCTTTTCCAAGCTGAAGAGTCCTAGCCTCTTTAATCTCTCCTCATATGGGACCCATTCCAAACCCCTAATCATTTTAGTTGCCCTTTTCTGAACCTTTTCTAGTGCCAGTATATCTTTTTTGAGATGAGGAGACCACATCTGTATGCAGTATTCGAGATGTGGGTGTACCATCGATTTATATAAGGGCAATAATATATTCTCAGTCTTATTCTCTATCCCCCTTTTAATGATCCCTAACATCCTGTTTGGTTGTCCAATTAAATGAAAAGTTTTGGAGGAAAGCAAACACTTTCAGCAATATTTGTTTGTTTAATCAAAACCACTATTTCCTGTTTAAAAATAATAAAAAAAAGTTGATGGAACATTTTCATTCAGCTCCACAATAACCTTTTATTTCTGAACCATATTTCTTTAATTTAAATATAACAAAGGCACTTGCCTTGATTGAAGGGAAGGCCATCAATATGCATGTGAGATATGCAAGTACAAAAGGCAGTCTGATCTTTTTAATTGAGCAAATTTTTTCCTACCCAGTCATAATTCAAAGCCAGCTGGATGGGTTTGTTGAAATATTCATCCTAAAAATTTATAGTGGGAATGAAGTAAAGCATAATTTTTTTTTCATGCCATCTCTCACAAAACGTTTGTGTCATGATGAAATGGAAAAAAATGTTTTAAACAAAAGGGGTTTCAACCTATATTTATAGTGGTTGTGAGCTGTCTTTTACTTAGAAGGCTGAATTTAATATTTCTCAGGATCAGTGGAAGGGCACTAGCTACTGACTGCCTCAATCATTGTTAAAGTACAAATTAACTCTTTGCACTTCCCCTTGAAAGAGCTTGTCCATTAGAAATGGCTTTCCACAACTTCTGTGTATAAATATTAAAGTCCAAGTCCCTTATTTTTAAATCATGACAGAGAAATACACGGTTAGATAAAAATTAGGCACCCAGACCTGTGGGAAGCTGACAATCCAGTTTATTCTTCAGGTGCACAGATGCATGCCCATGTAAGCCTGGCATGCTCAAAAAATATAGTTTTGAAATCAATATGAAATTGGACAGGAAGCCATTGAGGCGATGCATTCCCAAGACCTGGTGTGAGTCAAAAATCTAGCAGCTGAATTTTGTACTTACAAGGAGACTACAGGGATACAGATTTGTAGTGGGAGGGGAGGACAGAGGAAGGAAATCAATGCATGAGCTGAGGTTTCAATATCATTATAAACAAATGGAGGCAAAAACAAGTAATCCGTCTTAGATATATTTTTAAAGGGTCCAACACCCCCCCCCCAATTCTGAATATTTATACTGTTAGAAAGAAACAGATAAAAAAATCAAATCAAAGCATTCCTAAGGTTTCCACTTAAACAATCAGGGACTGGTTTTCTGAAAAAATTGGCAGGCCCAAAAAGGATGTAAGACTGTTTTGTGCAACAGTTGTGCATGCAACTCAAGTATTTGCATATGCAAATACACAGCTAAGTCTCCAATTTTCAAAAGAACTTAATGGAGTCAGGTACCAAACTCCCATGGGAATATAAGCATCTAATTCTCTTTAAGCTCTTTTAAAGTAACATCAGTCTCAATGCAGAATTGGTCACTTGCGCATGAAAATAGCCAGATTCTATATGCATGAATGATATCTGCATCTGCAGATTATATGCAAAACTGTTCATTAACAAAGGCATTTCTGCTCTTGACTGTTTGAAAAAACCAGAACCTAGTCATTATTTCCAATTTATTGAAATTAAGAGCCACATCATCTTGGAAGTATGCCGCATGGAGAACTACCAGTGGAATTTAGGAGCAATTAGGTGGGTGAGGGATCAACTTCTGCTGGTGAAAGAGACAAGCTTTCGAACTACACAGAGCTCTTCTTCAGGTCTTTAGTCAATGGAAATTAGTCAATTTACAAGTAAAACTACATGTTTTTACTTGCTTTTTAAAAAACGACTAGCTGCGCTAAACTTGCCCATTTAATTCGTTTGACTTGGTAGAATGTGCCTACTCAAAATTCTAGGCATACAAACAAATAATATCAGAACAAAAAGATCGGAAACCAGTTAAGTGAGGTATTTGGGAGGGCATACTTTGTTGGGAGGTTTGAATTAAATAATTTGTTCCTCATATTTTTGTTATTGTAAGGGTATTGTGAACATGGGGTACCTGGACTTTGGGCCTAGCACTTTTCCATTACAGAGAAATAGAAATTAAAAATGAATGTATACATAAACACACACATTCTATCAATTCAATCCACAAAACTCTTCCTGAATCCTCACTATACAATTCATTCCTATTAACCAATCCACTACAAACAGAATTCTCAACCCGCTCATAAGCCTTGAACTCACCCTTTTAAGGAATATACAAGCCATACCACATGCCCTGGAAGGTCAACCAAGCTAGACTAGAATTTTAAAAGGAACCTAGGGAATTAGGGGGTCAGATTCCATTGAACTCTTATGTCTATGCCAGCCCTAGCCTATAACAGTGTTTTACTTAGGGCTTGTCTACATGGGGACACTCAGGAAAATTAATCCAAATTAACGAAAGGTGTGACTTTAAAGTGGATTAGATAAATTGCGGTACATTCCTTTGGAAGTGAAGTAAACTAAAACTGAATTGAGGACACTAATTCTGAATGGGAGAATCCATAATGCTGTTAACAAATCCACTTTAAATTCACACCTTTAGGTAATTCAGATTAATTTTCCTGAGTGTCCGTGTGTCAGCAAACCATTAAATGGTAAACTCTTTGGGAGGGGGACCATCTTTTTGTCTGTGTTCATCCAGCACCTGGCATGAGGGGGACCGGATCCATGACTAGGGCTCGTAAGCACGGTGGTAATAATAATAGCTCAGGAGTACTACAGTTAGAAACCGTATTCATAGATTAATAGATTCTAAGGCAAGAAGAGACCATTGTGATCATCTAGTCTGACCTCCTGTATAACACAGGCCATAAGACTTCCCCCAAAAAAATTCCTAGAGCAGATCTTTTAGAAAAAACATCCAATCTTGATGTAAAAATGATCAATGTGTGGACTAGAGCTGGACAAATAATGGATTTTGGGGGTTTGCTGGAAATTCAGAAAAATAAAATCATTTTGAGTTGAAAACCAAATCTTTTCAAAATGTTCAATAACTTCAATATTTGAAAAAAAATAAAAAATAAATTGGGTCAAGGTTTCAGAGGGGTAGCCATGTTAGTTTGTATCAGCAAAAACAATGAGGAGTCCTTGTGGCACCTTAGAGACTAACAAATTTATTTGGGCACAAGCTTTCATGGGCGATAACCCACTTCATCAAATTAACCCTTTTGTTTGATCTAAAACATTTTGTTTTACCTTGAGCAGTTAATATTATTTATTTTTGTAAAGTAAAGTTAAAGGATATTTTGAAACAAAGTGTTGTAGCCGTGTCAGTCCCAGGATAGTAGAGAGACAGAGTGGATGAGGTAATCTCTTTTATTGGACCAACTTTTGTCGGTGAGAGAGACAAGCTTTTGAGCTATTTGGGGTTCAGAAGGAATTTTCTCCCAGCTCAAATTGGCAGAGACCCTGGGAGTTTTTTGCCTTCCTCTGCAGTGTGGGTCATGGGTGGGTCATTGCTGGTTTGAATTAGAGTAAATGGTGGACTCTTTCTAACTTGGTATCATTAAATCATAATTTGAGGACTTCAGTAACTCAGCCAGAGGTTATGGGTCTATTACAGGAGTGGGTAGGTGAGGTCCTGTGGCCTGCGATGTGGAGAAGACCAGATTACATGGTCACGAGGGTCTGTTCTGGCCTTAAAGTCTATGAGTCCCTGAAATGAAAAATACCTTCTTGTCATGAATTCCATCCCTTCCATCTTTTCTCTGTACTCTTGTGTGGCAAATGCTAGGGAGGCAAAATGAAATCTGCTATTTGCATCTTACCAGTAAAGATCCTGATTTTCTGGAATGTAGGGTTTGTTTGCATATTAATCAACGTTTCACATTCTACTACTGATATTCATGTTATTTTAAAAGTCAATATCTAAGTGGCATTTTTACTAAGAATTATAATGTTTATTATTTATTATTATTATTATTATTATTATTATTATTATTTTTAAAACTAACTTGATTTACATGGCAGAGGAACATAACCAGAAAGAGGATTAGACTTTATACAGCATAAACCTCTATATGGCACAGAACATCTGCTTGAGTCAAATAAAACCTATAGTCATGTAATGTTTCTCTTAATGCAGTAAAATGTCATAACCGTTTATATTAAAGCTGTGTTCTGGTCAAAAAGAACAAGCATTCACCATTTACCAGGATTTGAGCCTAGTAAATTATTTGTCACCCTAACCAGAGTTCCCTCAGCATTGTCAACATCTCATATTGTCTGTTTAAAGAGAACCTGCCTTTTTCAACTAATATTAGAAAGAATGACACCTAATAAAGTATGCATTTATATACCACTAGTGTATACTATACTGATACTTTACAAATTACTTATGTACAGGAATCACTTTAGTGGTCATTGAAAAGAAGCCACCTCTAGGGTGGAACGTGGCAGCTGTTTACACAGCAAAGAATGGTACACAAGAAGAATACCACATCCATGTGAAACTGCATGGGAAATCTGGTAAGTCAGACATGTGCCAAATCATAATTTGGCTAGGTTATCGGTGCAAATACCCCATCTCTGCTAAAAAGTGTCATATGTTCTTTAATGACCACAAGTCATCTAGGGCCTTGAATTTACATTGTACCTAAGGTCCACACCTTCAGACACCTAGCACACATTCTCAGCATGCTTGGGCATTGATTCAATAGTGATTCAATTAGTCAGCTAGGAAAGTACTGTTCAATTTCCTTACATAAATAGCAAAACACATACTTGCGATCTAAAGGCCCTGGGTGAAATTCTGTCCCCATTGAACTCCAAAGGAATCTTTCCATTCAGAAACTCCACATAGACTTCAACGAGGAGAGGATTTTATCCAAGGTTTTCCAAAGTGTTCAGCACCCAGCAGCCTCCTTTGCTCCTTTAGCACAAATCCCAGATACTCCAGTCCCTGGGTAGATTTTAGGATGATGGGAATAGAGTGCCACTATTTCTTCCCCAGTCTCACGTATGGGTCCAATTTTATTTAATTTATGAGGTCTGATGAAATGAGAGCAGAGAATATGTGGCCGCAAACCGTGTCTTGCAATGAGTTGAGAATGGGTGTTTGTTTAAGATCATGAGAAGAGCTGGAGTAAAATTATGGAAATATTAATAGTGCCTTAATGGATATATGATTGGTGAGCATTTAACTAGATATATCAAAAGATCTGGTCCACAACCACTAGGGTTAGATGACCCTATAACATGAAGTATTATTGAAGAGGCAAGTTGATTCAGATTGTACAAGAACAACCGTTTTCTCTGTGCAAATGGAAGTTGGGGAGGAGAGGAAAAAAGGGAGCAATTAGTTTTGAGTCTGGATGCGATCATTGTTGTGGCTGAGGAAGTGCCGGCATTCCTCTCGTTTACTTACTGTCACATGTTAAAAGACAAACTTGCTGTGTGTAGCACATTATTAATAGACTTGGAAGGTAGGAAGAGGAGGACTGTCTTCAACTGAAGTAATTAGAGCACAAAAGTAAGCAATCTCCAAGGGCCTGCCTGTAATTAACGAGTTGATCTTATCACACTGGTAATGTATCTCTAATTTGGACCACTTTCAGCCTAATGAACCAATCATGGGATTTGAGTGCCAGATTAAGAGATCTAACAGTGCAGGCTGATGCAGTTTTTCCCCCCACACAGGTAAAGTAATTAACAAAGTTTAAAAAAGAGTCTGTATTTAGGACCTGCTTCCTCAATGGACTGGAAGTTGGATGAGGCAGGAAGGTAGGTTTTGGTTTTTTTGTTTTTTTTATTTCCTTTCCTTAACTTGCAGGTGCTCCACAAGGAAGAACCCACAAATGAGCGGAAAACAACAGTTCACCAGCACCATTGCTAGCTCATCCACTGCTTCTACCTGTGAGTGGCCCTGCCAAATAGGCATCCTGATCTGGAAGGCTTCCAACCAGGCCCTGGTCATAACTTGCTGGGAATGCGGCCTACATGTCCCCACGGATGAAAGCCAGTCAGAGGGAACCACCTGGTGTGAGAAGTCCCTCTTGGCGCAGTCCCTCAGGAAACAGGCAGGAGAACTGCAGGCAGGGCCAACCTTAGGGAAAATAGCGCCCTGGGCGAACTTGTATTTGGATGCCCTTGGTCTTCGCTGCCTCCCCACCACTTCCTCATCGCCCTGGCCCCTGCTGCCTCTCCGGGCTCCCCGCAATGGGTCAGCAGCCCAAGGGGAGGTGCAGCGACAGGAGGGCACCAGAAAGCTGTGGTGGCAGGAGAGCATGGTGACCTGAGAGCCCCAGAAAGGGGGGAGGTCACCGGAAGAGAATACATAGAATCTTACTGGTGTGGGGATGCAGTGGGGGCAGTGACATGGGGTCTCCAGAAGGGCAGAGCTCTCCCACACCCAAACAGTGAGCATCCCCAATATTCAAGTGCCCCTTGCCAGTCCCAGGGAAGGTGGGTTATTGGGGGGGGGAGGTTAAAATGCAAATGCTTCAGCGCACTGGCGGTAGCTAGGGTGTATGGTGATGGTGGAAGGTTCATTCCTGTATTATTTCCAACCTCCTGCACTGTCACCTCCTTTAGGATTATCAGGAAAAAGGGGGAACCCCTGAGAGCAGGGGAGCATGGAGAACTGGGGGGTCAGAGTGTGGCATGGGGGAGGGGGACATTTCCACATCCCCCATTGGAATCTCCTGGTCAGGAAAGAAAGTCCCAGCCTGCAGCTTTCTATACAGTCCAGTGTTACAAAAGATGTGTGCATCATGCCCCTCCCCTGAGTACCCTGCATTGATGTCACTGAAAAGGCCCTGGTGATCAACCAGTGCCTGCAAGACCATGGAGAAGTTGCCCCTTCAGTTGATGTACTCTGTGGCAAGATGATCAGGGACCAAACTGGGATATGCATTCCATCTGTCGCCCCACCACAGTTTGGGAATCCCATTGCCTCAAAGCCATCAGTGACTTCCTGCACGTTATCGAGAGTCACAGTCCTTCATAGCAGGAGGCAATTAATAGCCCTGCACACTTGCATCACCACAATCCTCACAGTGGACTTTCCAACCCCAAACTGATTTACGACTGACTGGTGGCAGTCTGGAATTGCCAGCCTGCACACAGCAATCACCAATTGCTTTTCCACAGTGAGGGCAGCTCTCATTCTGGTGTCCTTGCACCGCAGTGCTGGAGCGAACTCCGAACACAGTTCCATGAAGGTGGATTTGTGCATCCAAAAGTTCTGGAGCCATTGCTCATCACCAGGATGCAATCCCATCATTCAGTGCTTGTTTCCCTAGCCCAGTACCAATGGTCCACCGTGGCAAGCTGCTCCGTGAATGCTAACACTGCTCTTGAATTATTTGTTTCCATGGCAGACAGCAGGACATGCATCACCGATTCACTTTCTGTTTTGCAGCTCATGAAATACTGCAGGACCAGCTGTGTTGTGTTCATAAGGCTGATCACCAGACTGGTCATCAGCTCAGGATCCATGCTGTCAGGCAGTGTTGGTGGGCATACAGTTTACAAGGGCAGTTGGAAAATGGTGCAAAATGAAGTAGGAAGCCCATTGACTGATGGGACAGAAATAACTGCATCACGGGATGGTGAGCACGTCCCCATGATGCACCATGATCTGTTCCCAGAGCTCTGAGCAGCAGAGGGAGACAGAGGGTGGTGAGTTGCACAGGGGGATAGCTACCCAAAATGAAATACTCTCTCTGTTGACGCAAGAGCAATCTCTATGGACACAAGGAGTGTTGCGTTGATGTGCACAACCAATGTTATTAAAGAAATTTATGATCATCTACGTATCTGAAGTTGACTTAACTCTGTAGTATAGACATGGCCTTAGAGGTATTAAAATTGGCAGGGCCTGTTTGAAATTCATCCTAGAGTACTTAAGGAACCAGCTGAAGCAATTTTGGAACCATTAGCAGTTATCGTTGAGAACTTATGGAGGACTAGTGAGGTCCCAGAGGAATGCAGAAGGGCAAACGTAATACCTATCTTTAAAAAGAGGAACAAAGGGGACCCAGGGAATTATATACCAGTCAGCCTAATTTTGATATCTGGAAACATATTGGAAAAAATATTAAACAATCAGTTTGTAAGCACCTAGTGCCTTATAGGTTTATAAGAAATAGCCAGCATGGATTTATCAAAACCAAATCATGCCAAAGCAGTTTCCTTCTTTGACAGGCTTACTGGTCCTGTTAGGGATGGTCAGGTTTAGTTGTTCCTGTCTTAGCACAGGGGCCTGGACCTGATGACCTCTTGAGGTCCCTTCTAGCCGTACATTTCTATGATTCTGTGATGAGAGTTGAAAAGAAGTTTGGGTGAGGGTGACTACAGATACCAACATCCTCTAAGGCGATAAATAACGTGTTGAGGAGGAGAAGGAGAAAAGCACTAAAACAGTCAGTTGCCTAATTTGATGATGTGAAGAATGGAACGTGTGTGACACAATGTGAAATGACTAAATTGGGAGCGTGACCATGACCACAAGTAAGCATGCACAGAAATGGAATGAATCAGACCGTAAACATTTTTAAAGCGAGAGAAAATTGTGGAGCAAGTGAATCAAATGGATTATCAACTTAAGTACTGAAATCCCCCACACCGTGTTATCATGCAATTTCATCGCATGATCATCGCAAAATCAGAAAATTGTGATATAAACAAACATAGGAGTTGGTCTGCTCAAAGCAGAGAAGCTGCTTTGGTGTCAGACAAACCAGATGACTGAGGTGAGAGACAGTATTGCTTGAAAGATAGATAGATCCATGTGCTCCTTCCCAAAGGCAAATAAACTAGGTGGTAAAAAAGATGCAAAGTTAATGCAGTGTAAGTGTTACTCATCAAATGTATAATGAAAAGTGCCTACTGCACCACTGCCACTTCACATGCAGTCAGTTACACCAGTGCAAAGTGAGAGTGTGACTCACAATTAGGCTGTGTATTCTAAGAGCTCTGCTTGTGTGCACATACTCACACTAGGTCTCATCGTGTTAGCATCAGCGTAAACAGCAGTGTAGCTGTAGTAGCACAAGTAGTGGCAGAGGAGGCATAGCTGAGCTGTGTACACACCTAATAGGTTCAGGTGGGTTTGTACTTGGCACGGCTCAGAAAGATTCAGACCTGCCTCTGCTGCTGCGATCCGTGATGAGAGCTAATGCAAGTATGTGTGCATGAGCAGGGAAATCACACCCCAGCAAATAGTGTAGACGCAGCCTTACAATGTGGCTGTCTGTCCCCTTCTAGTGGCTGGGGACCATAGAGAGGTTTATGATGTGAATCTGCTACAGCTTTTGGGCTCACAGAGCTGGATCAGTAATAGCAGGTTTTTAGATCGCAAGCTCCAGATTTGGATCTCCCTATTGATAATGCACTGCAGATGGAAACTGCCACCAGATCAGCAGGGTAGCATTTTACACTCATGTTGCACTGGTGTAATGCTCCACTCCTGCAATTCCTTGTGCATGGGCTGAAAGCTGCACCCACGTTGAGCCCCATTGATCCATGGGTTCAGCAGTTGGCCTGCCTGGGTCAAGGAGGCTGAACTGGGGGGGGGGGGGGGGGGGAAAGAGTTTTGGTCAACCGGAGATAAAATTCTAGGATTTTTTTTCTTTATTTTCAGCGGTTTTATACTTTTTTTTTCACTTTTGTTTTAAATACACCTAGCTAAACTGCCTAATGAAATGTCATTTTGAAATAAAGAGTCAAAATGTTGTATTCTGGAAATGCCAAAACAAAAAATTGCCAGTAAGATTTTTTTTTTTTCTAGTTGGAACTATTTGCCAAATTCGCACATAGTTTAGGTCAAATAGTTTTGTATCTTCCTGCAACTGCATTTTTTGGCAAATAAACTATTTGTCCAAATACTGTTACCCATCTCTGTCGGTGGCACCCAGTTTCCTCCTGTTGTGTGCTACTGGCACAAGACAACCAATCTTCTCTTTAACTAGGCAACATAGCTACAAAGGGCACCATCATACTATCTAGGCAGTTGCTCGTTTAGGTCTCCTTGCTCACCTTCCCAGAGCTCTAGCTTCCTTGCATGACTTCTGCTCCAGCTCTCTCATACTCCCTCTCCTTCAATGGCTCTGGCTCACAAATGACTCCTTTCCCTCCTGCTTGTGAAAAAACTAAACAAAAGAGAGATAAATGGCAGGAAAACACTGAACTCAAATAATAAAGCCAAGTAGGTACAGCCTTTAAATTCCACCCATCCTGGTTTGTAATTGGACTCACTGATGCTCAGTGGGATTCACTCTGCAGGGGAAAACATCCTCTTGTTACCTGGTGTTATCTGAACCCAAAGCTGTGTTAACTAGTCTCTATTTTCCCAAGCGATGTCAGGAAATACATCAGTGGGGAACACAGCACCTCAGTCTGATAAATGATTAGTACACACATGAGCAGGGCCACCGAAAGCAGGTTCGGGCCCCGATGAAAAAAAAAATTTCAGGCCCCCCGGCAAGGGTGGACCGGCTAAACAGCCGGGGCAACCGGGCCCCGGGTCCCCTTCCGGACCGCTGGGCACCGGTAATTTGTACTGGATTCCCCCCCCTCTCGTCGGCCCTGCACATGAGTGCTTCCACTCAAAAATCTGTGTCTTTATTGAGTACAAAGCACGCATAAAAAAGAGCAATAATCTAGCACCCCAGAAATAGCTATCCAAAGTCTGAGGCGATGTCAAGTGGCAGCAGCAGGATTCCAGTGGCCAGGAATCCTGGGGAGGTTGATGTCTCCTTGCTCATAAAAATTCCAAACTTCTCCCAGGCTTCTCCAAAGTGCACACACTAACTAAACTCTTTTATAAGTAACTCAAAACAAAGCATAACTCAAAGTAACGCCTAATGGGCTGACCATTTCTCTAGCAACCGCAAAGAATTCTTAATTTCTACCTATCAGCAAAGCAGCTCTACCAAAATAACTTACAGACAGAGGCACCCAGACCAAGGTCAGCTATTCGCCCTCCCTTTTCACTCTCATGAATCTGTAACACTGCAGATGTGCAGTTGTTTTTGTCTGCCTAAACAAGGCCAAATTCTTCCTCGCTAGATGGTGTCCTGGCTTCCAGCTTATGGTGGCTAACTGGACAAAATGGCTGAGAGTTATGTCAAGTCTAGTTCTCTCATAACACTCTGATAAGCAATTAGGAAAGCCTGTGACAATATTATAGCGCAAAGCTTGCTATTGATCTGCCAGGGTGGAGGAGTATTCTCTGTATCAATCACCTTGGGTGACAGGTGTCAGTTCATTGCATAGCTTCAAAATTACCTGGGAACAAGGGGTCTGATCCCATGGTGTTCTGATATCTTCCTGAGCATGCTCTAATCCCAGTAAAACCAGAACCCTTTAAGAAGCCCAGGACCATTTTGGCTACCACTGTCAGATAATAAGGCTCCAGGAGCCATGCCATACTGGAGGTTGGTGGAGGAGACAATTTTGATAGGACACACCAAGGCAAGAAAGGTAAATTTGAAGATTTTAGTTAGTTCAATACGTGTGAGCCTGTTTAAAATCTACTTCTGAGCCTCATCGGATGAACAAAAGAACATATCTGGCATATTCAATGATGAGGACAAAACCATGGCTTTCCTGGAGAAGCATCACCTGTAGCTGTAACCCAGATATCACAAAATAAATCAGGATGCAAGGATTCCATGAAATCTGGGGACAGCCATGGCACAGTGATATTCTGTGTAGTAAAATTAAACAGATTTTAAATTGCAATAAACATAATCATTTATTAGGAATAGAGATTTATGTGCAATGGTTGCCATATTCAGGGATAGAACTAGAGCTCTACAGAGATGAAATCTATAGCTTTAGCATATCCTCGGTAGATCATGTACAGAGGGGGACATATAACATATACTGAACTGTGGGCTACAGAGGCATCTCAGAAAGTTTTGTGATTTCTATTTGAAGGGATGGACAATGGGTTATGATAAGTTTGGGGTTGTTTTACCCAGTGCAGTTTGCTCATTGGGTAGTAGCAAAATAAAGAACATCAAAACAAATTAGACAGCATCTTCTTTGAGGTCTCCTTACACCTATTTTTTAAAAAAAGGAGGAATCAATGTTATACTGATTAAAAAGTACAACTTTCATTGATTGCAGAATACAAATATCCACACTGATTATCCTGTGTTCTTGTCTTCCTTGAATTTCAAACAAGCCATGCCTCTGTATATCTTTTGGACCTGAATACAAATCATCTAATTAGATGGTCAGAGAAGTAGGATGTCTTATCAAGATTTCATCCTGACCTTTGACAGGCATTTCATCCTTCTTCTCCCAGGCCATTTCATATTCAAAGTCTTTTGGAGCTTGTTAAGGACTTTCAGCCATCAGAATTTGATGTCTGCTTGAATTCTAACAAGATTTCTCCACACACAGAGAGGGAGTGCGAGACAACTCCTGGGAGGGAGTGGGCAAGCTTTGACATTTCAAATTGGCTTCAGGAAGCTTGAAAACTCAGTTGGAGAAGCATTACTTTTAGAGACCTGAAGGCCAGGGCAGACAAAATTGGCTTTAAATGTAAAAATAGAATCCTGAGATATGATAGCAGGGTGTCTGGCCCCTATGTAATCCACACTTAGCGCTCTGCTGGAGTCACAATGAACGCAGGAATAGACTCGGGGGAGATGAGACCAAGATTCTTTGGAGCTGAGTCAGTTTACACTATTTACCCTTTACACCACTCTATCCAAATAAAGGTGCCTTACACCTGGAACCTGGCCCCTTTAGAACATACCCTGTGAAAGGGGCCTCCCAATCAGGAGTGGAGGTTGCATAAGGGCTGCCTGGCTCCTGCATAAGGGACGGGAAAGGGATGTAGGCAGGATGTACTACACTAACACTCCAGGGCCTTGTCTTCACTAGGATAAAACAGGTATATTCTTAACTGGAGTTAGCTAACTTGATGTAAAACCCTCATGAAGACAAATCAGGTTATAGTCTTCACCATGACCAAGTCAAATGAAAGACTGTGGGGGACCTAACTTGAGTTAAGAATACCCTTTTGCTTTTCCTAGTGAACACACCACCTAAAAGAAAAGGCATGAAAGGTGGATGGAAGAAACACGAGGCTGGGTGGGGGGAGGCCGTGTAACAAAAATAGGTGACCAATTGCTAGCCAATCGGACAGGCCGCCGTCCCGAGGGGATGCGGGGCCCAGAGTGGAAGTGACAAATCTGTCACTTACAGGACCGCCCATGCCAGCCTGCGGGGCTCCCCAAAGAGCAGGGCCCAGAGCGGTCTTGCACGCCTAGGCGCCCTGCATCCCGCCCGGGCAATTTAAGAGGGCCCAGAGTTCCTGGCTGCTGCTGCTAATGCAGCGGCGGCCAGGGGCCCCCGGGCCCTTTTAAATCTCCTGGCCCCTGGGCAATTGCCCCCTTTGCCCTGTCGGAGAATAACAGAGTTCTCACTTTTTGTTTGGGTACAGCAAGTCAGATACTTTATTTTCTCTAACAATTGCGTAGAGGGAGAGAGCTAAACAGGTCTCTCTACAGGTAAACAATTACAGCAAACCTTTATATTTTTCATTACAGACAATAATAAGCAACAGCTGCATTTTGTTTATACATAGGCCATCTTGATATCTTATTTTTCTCACTTGTTTTGACTCTAGTCTACATACACTATTTTCTACACATTATCTACACAAGGTCGCAACAACTTCTCACACAGTTCTTTCCCACTCGCCTCACACAATCCTCGCTTCTACAAAGCTTGCGTTATTAGGGTTACAGTTAGCCTGACTCTTGCTAAAGAACTGTCATGCATTGCATTTCCTTCCTGTCAGTTCTTTCTCTGCTTCCACAGCCCCCCCGTCGGCGGGCCTGAAAT
Organism: Terrapene triunguis; assembly: GCF_002925995.2. Taxonomy (NCBI): domain Eukaryota; kingdom Metazoa; phylum Chordata; order Testudines; family Emydidae; genus Terrapene; species Terrapene triunguis. The sequence continues at coordinate 92,640,742 of NW_020664417.1, read as the reverse complement.
TGGGGCAGTAATTGTACTTACTTGCCTGTCTAGTCAAGAAGAGCTAGCAGTTTCCTGTATGCCTCCTGATAGAGGGGAGTTTTGAGGAGTGATTTGAAGGAGGATGCAGTGCACCCAGTTTTTGCTTCTCACTCTTTCAGAGAGGTTACACTCCCACAGATTACTTCCCACTCTTTACACGTGCCACTGATCTCCACACACACCTTCTGGTTCTGCCTTTGTCATATCTTTATTCCAACTCTTTTGAATTGGTTTGGCTTTTGCTTCCTTCCAGTGGTTCTTGTTCTGCCTTTCTCTGCTACATTAAAGAGCTCTTTAGTAGCCAGTAATTTCTCCCCGTGAAGGTACTGATACACTACAATCAAGTCACTTCACAATTTTTGATAGGATAAAGAAACTGAGCTCTTGAAATCGCTCACTAAGGCATTGTAGACTCCAGCCCGGGAATCATTGTTGTGGTTCTTTTCTGAACCCCCTCATATTTTTCAACATCCTTTTTTTAAAATGTGGACTCAAGAACTGTATGCAGTATTCCAGTACTGGTCTCACATACACCCTTTACTTCAACTTCTGCTCCTTGGAATGGAAGTTATACCATTCAGACTCACTTTAAGCTTATTTGCACGTAAAGGAGTGGGGGGAAGGTACAACGAAGGGAGTCTGGGGACATGTCTATAAGAACATTTACTTTATGGCAAGCCAGTGTGTAAATCTACAGTGCTCCAGTATACTGTGCACTAACTGGCCTTGTGGACCCTGCTGTTGTGCCCTGAAAGGTCACTTAAAACATTTAGTGAGCATCAGTAGGGTGCATATGAACAATTAGTGCTCAGCATGCTGTAGCACTGTAGATTTGCATCCCACCTTCTTGTGCAGTCAGTGTTTGTGTAGACATGCCCTCAGGGAAAGGGAGCCTCGCTCATCTCTGGTGGCTCAAAGGCTTAAACGTTTTTGGGTCCCTCTGGCTAATACATGTTTTTTTGCCAATGATATACCCAGCTGAGTACACAGATGAAGCTGAGGATATAGAATGCTTCAGTGAGTGGTATCCTGATCTATGCGACTGAAACATGGACCGTCACTGTTAAGTTTAAAAAGAAGTTGGACAACATTCAGATGAAGCATCTCTGAATGATCAAAAAGAGAAATGGTATGAATTGAAGTGAAATGAAGACCTCAATTTTCTAACTCAACAGGTCCTGCTCTCTCAAATGGTTGCCCAATGCGCTCTGAGGTGGTATGGTCATCTGCTATGAATGCCTACCTACTTCCCTGCAAGAATCATATTCAACTTTGACTCAAAATAAGGATGAAAAAGACCCCTTGGAAGATCTGAAACACATTGGCTGAATGGTGTCAACAGATATCTGTGCCTCATAGGCACCCTGCCCTTAAAGGCACCAGATCTGGCTCAGGACAGAACATCAAAGAGGTGCATAACATCTTCGGTGACCTCTACATTGTCCAAGCAACAGCGCGAGAACTAACCTGGCTAATAAAACAGCATAACTGTAAAACTTGGGGCTAGATTGCAAGTTAAACTTCTCTGCCCTTGCAAGTAGTGGGTGGGGAGTGGGAGGAACCTTAGATCCACCCCCCCGCACACACACACACTCACCCGTTGCACCAGCTAGTAGGACTGAACCAGTGTGAGTGTGAGGGGAACAGACCAGAAACAAGTTACTGGGTGGGAGGGGGAAAAGGAAGGGAATTATGGCTCTTTAGGCCATTTTTTTTTCTTGGGGGTGCTTCTGCATTGGCAACACCCCACTCCTTACTATGGACTGTGCCCACACAGCATGATATACCCGTTAAACAGCTTGTACAATTAAATGCCATTATAATCTAGGGTACAGGTTAACTGAGAACAATAATTACCTACAAATTTGGCCCGTGTTATCTGGTACACATCAGATAAAGTTTTGTTTTTACGTCTAGGATTTGGTTCCCTGGAGTTCCATAGCAGTGCTGGTTGGGATGTTATCTGAAAGCCATAGCAATTCTGACCACTACAAAAAATAATGCAGATGCAGAAGTGAATCAGGATGTTTCTCAGTTCATGACTGGAGTGAATTGTTTAGCATCTGTAAAGCTCCCATCTGAACCGCTTATTGATTTTTTTTATCAGAACAATCTAATCTAACCTATCCATCTTTGTCTCTCAGATCCTTTCACTGGTTTTCATTTCTCTTCATTCTTTCTTATTGCTGTCTCTTTCAATGTCCCCGGGCCATTACTATCCTTTACTTTCCAGCACCACTCCATACATTTCCCCATTTCTCTCTATACATTGAAATGTCAGGATAGATTGAGTATTTACTATATATTCAGATGGCAGCTTAGGAACCTGTCAGAAGGATAATTTCCTTTCCTAAATGTCTCCTTCCTCTTACATTGCTACAACTGTATAATGACATAAAATACCTTAGTGCTAGCTGCTCAGCGCCCACCAACAAAATGATGGTCCCTTACCTCCATCTTACTCAAACTCATTCCCTCCGAAGCAGTGGCCACTGTCAGAGACAGGATCCTGGGCTAGATGGACCATTTGTTTGACCCAGCATGGCTGTTCTTATGTAAGCTTCTACTGAGTATTGTCTTCTAGACTGAACCCCTTTTAGGGAAAGGGTGGTTTTTATTCAACATTATTACTTTTTATTTGCATTACCCTAATACCTCAAGGCTTAAACTGAAATGGGCCCTCACTGTGCCAGGCTCTGCAAACACACAGTAAGAGAGTCTCTACCTTAAGGAGCTTGCAACTTAAAGGGAAAACGGGTGGCTGGGGAAACATATCACTTCTCTGTCCCTTTCACTCACCTCAGATTGCGCAACAGAGATGACTGAGTAGTAGAATGTAGGTCTCACAACTCAGGCCAGTGCCCCGTGCAGTAGATAATGCTACCTTATTTTGTGTGTTTTGTACAGCACCGGGCACTTCACTGATATGAGTAATGGATCTATGCCTTTACTCACATTGAATAGGACCTTCATCCTAATACCATATCACTGGTTCCAGTGGGACTACTCATCGAACAAGACACTGCTCATTGTAAAGGAGGGTGGCAGTTTTAGTTCCAGTGATAAGTAAAAGAAGCTACTTACCAAACTACTGTCCATGGAAATACTGTACCTGAATGCAGTACATTACTGCATCTCTTGCAGTCAAAGACATGGTCAAGATTACTGTATTGCGAGGAACATGCTTCACTCTTATGGCACTAAGCAAGTCTTTTTGGTTAACTATCATGTCATTTACAGCTCTAAATATACTCATTGGGAAAGTCTGATTCTTAGCTAATTATATTCTAAATAGATGGTGCTATAAATCCTCCCTTATTATTTCCAAGTTAATGTAACAAGGTTTTCATGAATCTATAGATTAATAAACATTTTCCATGGGGATGAACTTCAAACATTTTTGTTATGTTCACAGAGGTCCCAGTAGACTAAGCTGCTCATCCAAACCACCTGACCCTTTCCAGTATACAACATTAAGTTAGACATCTTACCAGTTAGAGATTTCCTTGAATCATTTTTCAGGGTTTCCTGTTCCTGGCTGGGCTTGCGAGGGGCTAAAGCAAAGGTTTTTAAAACAAAATTGGATGATAAAGTTAGGCTTCTAAATCCATATTTATGTATCTAAATAGAAATGGGAAGGCAACAAATTGAGAACTGATATCAGGAAATGTACATTTGCACTAGCAACTCATCACTTGCCTATTTTTGTGCACTCAGTTGAAAGAAGCACATGGACGAACTGGGTATTTGTGCATGCAAATGCCCAGTTAGGCACAAAAATGGCCTTTGCGTGCAGAAATATCTGACACATATGACAAAACAAAGATTTCAAATGCATATGCGATTTGCACACATGGTTTTGAAAATCAGCTACAAAGGTGAAAAACAAGGAGAGGCAATAAAGCAGGAAAGTAAAGACCTAGTCACACGCACCAAATATAAAATAGAATGCTGACTTATTTTTTAAATCACAAAGATATGCTCTAAAGCACATGAGGAACATTAGCTCCACATCTGCGCCCTATTGATTGTTACCACTACTCCTTGTGTCACATCCAAAATTAGACTGCAAACTCTCTGGACATGGACCGTGTCTTTTTATTCCTTCTAGGGTCCCAATGTAACTCCTATTGACATCAATTGGAATCTTTCTGTAGACTTTTATGGGAGTTGGATCAGAACCTAGATGTCTAGACCCTTTTGTGAACTGTAAAAATAAATAATGAAGGTAAGCATGACTGCTTGTTAATCTTTCACAAGTCCAAATCAAGCAATGATTGTTTTTGTCACTGGTGACCAGCTGCCTGTCATACTGAAAAATCATCTCTAAGATATGCATAGCATGAGGCAGAAACCAAAACAAAATCATACCCTTTCTGTGGTGGAAGAATCTCCCGAGGGAAAGCAGAGTTCAATGAATAATGCAAAAAAATGTAGAGCAGGCCCATTGCTGACAGAGCTGCAGAAAGAAACACAGCCCGTTTTTTGATGAGAGGAAAGGAAGGACTGTCTCTATGGGTAGGTCTACACTTACTTCCTGGTTCGGCGGCAGGAAATCGATCTTCTGGGATCGATTTATCGAGTCTTGTCTAGACGCGATAAATCGATCCCGGAAGTGCTCGCTGTCGACGCCGGTACTCCAGCTCGGCGAGAGGAGTACGCGGCATCGACGGGGGAGCCTGCCTGCTGCGTCTGGACCCGTGGTAAGTTCGGACTAAGGTACTTCGACTTCAGCTACATTATTAACGTAGCTGAAGTTGCGTACCTTAGTTCAAAGTGGGGGGTTAGTGTGGACCAGGCCTATTGTCCTACAAAGACATTGGAGTCTGACTATATTAATGAAATTAGAAATTTGGTATTGGAGCTTTTGATCTTAACATTTTCTTTTCAGCGGTGTTCAAGTGAGTTAAAATAAGGACCTCAGTCAAAGCATGTGTTTTATTGCATGTGCATACTAGCATTACCATGCACTAGCTTTGCCCTCAGTGTGGTAGTGTTTTACACTCATTTTTCCCACATGTAAATGACTGCTTAAGGTGTAAGACACTGGAGAAAGGGTCCTTGGGTTCATTTCCATTTTCTGCTACTGACTTGCTGTATGACCTTGGCCTCATCTTTCTGTTCCTCAGTTTCCTCAATTTTTGTACGGTGCTTTAATGCCTACGGATAAAGTGACAAGTATTATTATTACTAAGTTATTTACATAGGAGTGTGCAGTGTTTAATTAATCACTGTTTGTAATGTGCTTTTGAGACACTCGTGAGCAAGATGCAGGGACGGCTCTAGGCACCAGCGTTCCAAGCATATGCTTCTCAAGGGGTGGCACTCTGGCTTTTATTTTATTTTATTTTTGCTTGGGGCGGCAAAAGACCTGGAGCCAGCCCTGGCAAGATGCTATAGAAGTGCAAAGTATTATTACTGCTGTTTAGCTATTGCCATGATGCTGACTATGTGAAAGTAATTCCAGAGTTAAGGGCTTGATCCAAGGTCAGAAGGAGTGTTTATATGGACTCACTCAGCCCCTAAAGGTCCTATTCATAGAGAAGCATTTTTCTGAGTTCATGTCTGTGAAAGTACCTCCCACAGTTGCTCTGTGAAATAACAACAGCAGGCATATCAGTATTGGAGGCCAAGACTACTTGATGCATGTGGATATTGAATCATGCAATTTACTAGGCTTCAGAAATTGACATAAAGATGGAAAAATACATGTTTAATAAAAAAGGGAATGAAGGAGTTTTTATATCCTCTTTCTGGAGATATACCTACCAATCTTTCTGCATTTCTTGCTTCTGAAGAAATAGTGAAACCCCATCAGTATTTCAAATCATTCTGTATGTCAATAGCATGTTGCAAACTTCCCTGGTCATCCATTAAATTGGTTTGCCCATAATCAATAAATTACAGCAGATAATTAAGCCATCAATTTTATCATTGCTGTCTGTCCCTTGTTGCCCTTGTGATTCTGATGTGGAGAATTTATTTGTGGATGAAGAGTAATAGTGTGTCTATTTTTTGTATGTTAGTGGTTTGTTTAACTATTAAACAAGGGAATTGTGTGACTTCCATTGCTTAAGGTTTCCTTTCTTTACCTCTCCTTCAGTAAAAGTCATATCTTATTTTTATGGAAGATCTTTCATCTCAAATGATCCCGAAGCGCTTCTCAAACTTAAACTCTATTTAGGAATCAATTTGCCCATCATGGAATACGCTCCCATATGGGATGAAATGTGGCATATGGGAAACTGTGCACAAGAGCACTCTACACCTTTCTGGAAGGAAGTGAGGAAGCATACAGTATAAAACTTACAAATAAATTAGGTAGGAAGAATGATATCACCTGAATTAGACATTTCCAAGACATCAGAGTTAATCTCCACTTTGCAAAAAATGGCACGGGACTGGGGTATTTCATAATAAAAAATGGCAGACCCTTAGGGCTGGTCCACACTAAGCCCCCAGTTCGAACTAAGATATGCAACTTCAGCTACGTGACTAACGTAGCTGAAGTCGAAGTATCTTAGTTCGAACTTAAAAGTACTTACTGCGGGTCCACATGCAGCAGGCAGGCTCCCCCATCGACTCTGCCTACTCCTCTCGCGGAGCAGGAGTACCGGCGTCGACGGCGAGCATTTCCGGGATCGATTTATCGCGTCTAGACAAGACGCGATAAATCGATCCCAGAAGATCGATTGCTTGCCGCCGAACCAGTGGGTAAGTATAGACGTACCCTTAGTCTAACATTTTCAAAAGTTGATTAGTGCTGGGCACCTAGCACCTCCACTAAAGTCAATGGAGCGGATGGAAGAAAATACTCAGCATTTTTGAAAAGCAAGTCTTTTAGGCTCATAAATAGAAACTTAGAAGCCTAATTTTGCAAACTCATGTTGGCCTTTCTTCACATCTAATTGTAAACACATACAATGCCACCTTACAAGATGTTGATGCATAGGTTAAGAAATGACTTACACAGAAGAGTTATCTAAGATTTTAGATGTTTCCTTAGAGGCCACTTATACAAACATTGATTCAGGCTAAAACTACCCAGCTTGACAGATCTGATATGATCATCACACCCCCAGGAGGTAAATCTACAGGTCCTTTTTGACAATGGTCAGAGTAGATGTCTGTGGACAGACTGTACCATGGGGAGGAGAATGGGGGCAAGAGAACAAATGATTTCACATTCCTAAACAGGACCATAACAAGCCCAATAGCTAGCTCCAGTGCTTGGACTTGAAGTCAAGGGACCTATGCTGATTTACACCATCTGAGGATCTGGTCTTGTATGTGAAGCTGCATAGAAGCACATCCTCATGCCAACCTGTTCCTATCTATGCCATCATTTGGACCTGACCTGGGTGGAAACATGTCAAGCTAATAAATAAAATGATGGTCCAGAGAGCCCTTCCCCAAGAAAATTCTGAAATATCCAGCGTAATTTTCCTTCATAGACATCAATGAAAATTTGATGCCAGAAAAATTAACCTACTTACCCAGTATTTAAGTGTAGCTTGCAAACAGCAGTTTATTTGTATTTAAACAATTAATAAACATATATATCACCATATAAAACCTAAGCAGTAACATAACACTCCTGTGTTTGTTTCCACATCCAGGTCTCTCCTGTCTTTCTCCGGCACGATCATGCTAACAATTCTTCTTTTACTTTTCCCCCTATACATACACGTTATGGACTGCCCAAATGAGAGTGGCTGGTATTATACTCATCGTTAGTGAGAATGCAACCCATTATCTAAATTCCATACTTCTGCTACTCACTTGCAAACTATCTATTAGATACCCTTATGTACTCAGCCTGCATCTTATTATACTTACAAATCTACATACATTATCTGCAAGGTAAAGCAGTACAGCGTAAGTGTTCTGTAAATTCCTCTCCTGAGGAATTTAAAAAAAAATTAAAAAGAAGGAAAAATCAAATGCGAAGGGAAAAAAAGACAAAGGAAAAAAGAGCCCTCTGTTCATCTCCAAGGTTACTGAGGAACAGTGTGAAAACATCTTCAAATTATTTTCCAGGGCTGAACTACATTTGTATTTAATCTTCCAGTCTCCCAAGAGAGCTGTCACTGCGGCTCTGTACTCTTTGCTTTATTTACTAGCTGCTCCTTTGCAATGACAACTGCTTTCCAAACAGAGAGAGAAGATGGACAAAGGGATGCAGTGTAATGGCCATTAAAAAAGAATTTGATGCAAGAAATTCAAGTCAGAATTCACCTTCCTAGGAGACATCCCATGATTAGCAGAGAAGACAGGTGGTTCAGCTCCTTGATACATGAAAACGGGCTCAGGTCCATTGATTTCAGTGACTATGTCTACTTACAAGAGCTAAGGATCCGGCCTACAGCATCCAGTCATTTGCAGCAATGGTTTGAAACATATGGGTTATAGGCAAACCTGGAGAGGTATTAGCTGGCATGTAGAGTGAGAAATAAGAATATACAGAAGCCACCTTGAGGATGGAAGAGAATGAAGTTATTTACTAGTAATTGGTTTTTCTGGAGGCTTGTTCGGGATATTCATGCTATTCCATTTCTCAGAGTTCTACTGCCTTAGCAATAAGTTGGGCTTGAGCTGTTGGACTTAGAGCAGTGTTTCCCAAACTTGGGACGCCACTTGTGTAGGGAAAGGCCCTGGCGGGCCAGTTTGTTTACCTGCCGCGTTCGCAGGTTCGGCCGATCGTGGCTCCCACTGACCGTGGTTCGCTGCTCCAGGCCAATGGGAGCTGCTGGAAGCGGCGCGGGCCGAGGGACGTACTGGCCGCCACTCCCAGCAGCTCCCATTGGCGTGGAGCAGCGAACTATGGCCACTGGGAGCCGCGATCAGCCGGACCTGTGGACGCGGCAAGTAAACAAACCGGCCTGGCCTGCCAGGGGCTTTCCCTACACAAGCGGCATCCCAAGTTTGGGAAACACTGACTTAGAGGAAGGAATTGAGGCAGCTGGGGCTAGAGCTGATTGGAATTTTTTTGACAAACCTTTTTTTTCCCCCTGGTCAGACAATGCAGATTTGTCAAGCCCCAGACTTTTTACAAGAAAAGTATTTTGATGAATTTCCCATTTAGAAATTTGTTTGACCAGATAAAAGTTTTGCAGTTGTCAAACTGTCCCATTTCAAAGTTTTGGAAATCAAAAGTTCCAATTTTCAGTTCAAAGTGAGTTTTCAGTTCAAAATGTAAGTTTATTTATAATAAAAAAAAAGTTTAAAAGATCAACATTGAAATAAAATGATTAATGAGAAAAATTTTGAATCCATCCAAAGATATTTTTGGATTTTGAGTTCACAAGGATTTGAGTTTTTGACTTTTTGTCCTGATTCAGGATGGGAAATATTTTCAAAATCTCAAATTTTTTTGTGGGATGGGAAAACTGTCCCCACAACTCTATTGGGGACCTCAAGACCTCAGGGGGCACTGATACAGTCCAGACAGGTACTGTTTCTCATGAAGCTTCTGGGCAACAAGGGACATAGCCAACAAGCATCACTACACAGAGGCAACACTCTCAAAGAAACACCATTCTTAGTGATTAATCTCTCTTGATCTACTGAAACTAGCCTGGGTGTCAGGGGGATTAGTCAGTCAATGTTGGTAAAGTGCTTTGAGGGTGAAACATGTTAGGTATTATTAGATGGGTTTAGTAAATCTGTTTTCTAGCCAAGCCTGTAAATAGCATTATTGCTTTCGTTTTATTATTCTGAATTCCAAAAAGGGATTGGGCTAAATATTAGCCCTACTGGAGTTAATGGCAAAACTGCCATTGCAACAGGATTTCCCCCTTGACCTTTATATTAAAAGTAAGGATTTCCAGAGATCACATTGTAGGGGATAACAATGCATAAGGGATATAGACCCAAAGCTTAGGCCATAACCCTACTCTGCCTCATATGTTAGGGAAAAATATCTTTTCCATGTGTGTGTTATTGCACCATTGTCAATTATGAGGAACATAGAACTTGCTATACTGGATTAAACCCATGGCACATCTTGACTAGTGTACTATCTCTGACATTGTGCAGCATCACATACTGCAGAAGAATGTGTACAAATCCCACAGTAGGCAGGTGTGGGATAATCTGCTACATAGGTCTCAACCTGGTCTCCAAAATTAGAGACTGGTTTAAACTCTGTAGAACAAATGTACAGGCACCTTACCCTAAAATTTCTGGTAGCAGCCAGTGCCAAATCCAGATTGCTAGCCCCGGTAGGTAGAACGTTGGTCTAAGCTGGTGTGGCAGTTCCTATGTTCCAATATATGTGAAATGGGAAGAATCAGGTCTATGCTATTTCTTGCCCCCTGTGAAATTACTTATGCTGAAAAAATGAGTTTAAAATGCTGCCAAATGAGAATGATCACATTTGACACCTACTTTGCATAGGCAGGGCTGGCCTTACCATGAGGCGAACTGAGGCGGCCACCTCAGGTGCCAGGACTGTGGTGCAGGGGTGCCACTAGGACCCAGAGTGTAGAAAATTGTGTCTGCTGCTGGTACATATGTATTCTCTCTGCTCTACATGCACAGAAATGGTGGAGTGCTGTGCTGGAGGAAGGAGGGCACAAGAGACATAACAGGCAGGCAGGAGAAAAGGTGAGAGGGAATAACAGAAAGCAGCAGGAGCTGCAGGGAGAGAGAGGAGGAGGAGCCTCTTATGTACCTCTCTAGCACCCCCAGGAGTCTAAACTGATTAACATCAGCTTCTCAGGGAGCTTCCTGTTTCCTGATGCTTCCCTGAACCCACTTGAGGAGAAAAAGGAGTCATATAAAAAATGGAAACTAGGACAGATTACAAAGGATGAATATAGGCAAACAACACAGGAATGCAGGGGCAAGATTAGGAAGGCAAAGGCACAAAATGAGCTCAAACTAGCTACGGGAATAAAGGGAAACAAGAAGACTTTTTACCAATACATTAGAAGCAAGAGGAAGACCAAAGACAGGGTAGGCCCACTGCTTAGTGAAGAGTGAGAAACAGTAACAGGAAACTTGGAAATGGCAGAGCTGCTTAATGACTTCTTTGTTTCGGTCTTCAGTCTGAAGGAAGTCTGAAGGAATGCCTACCATAGTGAATGCTAATGGGAAGGGGGTAGGTTTAGCAGATAAAATAAAAAAAGAACAAGTTAAAAATCACTTAGAAAAGTTAGATGCCTGCAAGTCACCAGGGCCTGATGAAATGCATCCTAGAATACTCAAGGAGCTAATAGAGGAGGTATCTGAGTCTCTAGCTATTATCTTTGGAAAATCATGGGAGACGGGAGAGATTCCAGAAGACTGGAAAAGGGCAAATATAGTGTCCATCTATAAAAAGGGAAATAAAAACAACCCAGGAAACTACAGACCAGTTAGTTTAACTTCTGTGCCAGGGAAGATAATGGAGCAAGTAATTAAGGAAATCATCTGCAAACACTTGGAAGGTGGTAAGGTGATAGGGAACAGCCAGCATGGATTTGTAAAGAACAAATCATGTCAAACCAATCTGATAGCTTTCTTTGATAGGATAACGAGTCTTGTGGATAAGGGAGAAGCTGTGGATGTGGTATACCTAGACTTTAGTAAGGCATTTGATACAGTCTCGCATGATATTCTTATCGATAAACTAGGCAAATACAATTTAGATGGGGCTACTATAAGGTGGGTGCATAACTGGCTGGATAACCATACTCAGAGAGTTGTTATTAATGGTTCCCAATCCTGCTGGAAAGGCATAACAAGTGGGGTTCCGCAGGGGTCTGTTTTGGGACTGGGTCTGTTCAATATCTTCATTAACGACTTAGATATTGGCATAGAAAGTACGCTTATTAAGTTTGCGGATGATACCAAACTGGGAGGGATTGCAACTGCTTTGGACTGCTTTGGTGGACAGGGTCATAATTCAAAATGATCTGGACAAATTGGAGAAATGGTCTGAGTTAAACAGGATGAAGTTTAACAAAGACAAATGCAAAGTGCTCCACTTAGGATGAAAAAATCAGTTTCACACATACAGAATGGGAAGAGACTGTCAAGGAAGGAATACGGCAGAAAGGGATCTAGGGGTTATAGTGGACCACACGCTAAATATGAGTCAACTGTGTGATGCTGTTGCAAAAAAAGCAAACATGATTCTGGGATGTATTAACAGGTGTGTTGTGAGCAAGACACGAGAAGTCATTCTTCCGCTCTACTCTGCTCTGGTTAGGCCTCAGCTGGAGTATTGTGTCCAGTTCTGGGCACCGCATTTCAAGAAAGATGTGGAGAAATTGGAAAGGGTCCAGAGAAGAGCAACAAGAATGATTAAAGGTCTTGAGAACATGACCTATGAAGGAAGGCTGAAAGAATTGGGTTTGTTTAGTTTGGAAAAGAGAATACTGAGAGGGGACATGATAGCAGTTTTCAGGTATCGAAAAGGGTGTATTAAGGAGGAGGGAGAAAACTTGTTCACCTTAGCCTCTAAGGATAGAACAAGAAGCAATGGGCTTAAACTGCAGCAAGGGAGGTCTAGGTTGGATATTAGGAAAAAGTTCCTAACTGTCAGGGTGGTTAAACACTGGAATAAACTGCCTAGGGAGGTTGTGGAATCTCCATCTCTGGAGATATTTAAGAGTAGGTTAGATAAATGTCTATCAGGGATGGTCTAGACAGTATTTGGTCCTGCTATGCGGGCAGGGGACTGGACTCGATGACCTCTCGAGGTCCCTTCCAGTCCTAGAATCTATGAATCTATGAAAAACAGGCAGTCAACTGAAGTAGTAGGAGCCAGTTAGGCCCTTAAGACATTGATATCTTCCCTCACTGAGAAACTGCTACCAGCCTGCTTATTTGTCCCCTTCAACTGAGTGTTGAGAGCCACTATAGCTGGCACAGAACAGCAGTCATGAGTGAAAGAAGAAAACGCCCCTCTGAGGCAGCATTCAGAAAAAGAAAGAAAGCAAAGGAAGCTTTTCTCTCTAAGTAGGAAGGAGCTCTCCTGAGATACATAGACACAAATGTTCACGGTGAGCCTTCCGGCCCCAGTGAGGATGTGTGTGGTGAGGAGATGCCTGATCTTCCAGTTAGTCAGAGTGCAGGTGATCTGGCAGCTACTGCAGCATCCATATCTCCATCTCAAATGGATGTAACCATGCACATTCCTGAAGAAAAGTGTAGATCAGAGAAGAGTGTGGTGGAGGCGCAAGAAACAGCTGCTGCTGAATTTTGTTCCTTAAGTCTAGATGATCCAGGACTGTGAACCTACTTGAGAAATAGCCTGAGGGACTTCCTTGTACCGCATGGGCCACAACAAGTGAAATACTTCATGCTCCCCAAAGACAATGAAAATAGAAGTTTCCATCCAACACATTACTGGAATGAAATCCCCAGTGGTGACAAAGTGGAGAGGCCACGGTTTATGTATTCAAAAACCCAGAATGTTGCATAGTGTTTTTGTTGCAAACTCTTCCAGTCTAATGTTCCAGGCACACTGGGTTCTAAAGGATCAAAGGACTGGAAAAATCTGGCATGCCATGAGAAGGAAGCAAATCTCCAGAGAACATTCCATAGGTGGAAAGAGCTTGAGATGAGACTAAGGTTAAAGGCCACCATAGATGATCAGCATTAAGAGAAGATTGCATCAAAGTCTCTTTACTGGCAAAATGTTCTGAAAAGGCTCATTGCCATTGTGAGAATGCTCGCTACCCAAAACCTAGCACTGCATGGAACTTCAGATGATCTTTATGTGCCAAACAATGGAAACTTCCTTAAAATTGTGGTGCTGATGGCTGAGTTTGATGCTGTACTCCAGGAGCATCTAAGGAGAGTCAGCACCCAAGAAATGTACACACACCACTACCTTGGAAAAACAATTCAAAATGAGATCATACAGTTACTGGCAACAAAAGTTAAACAGAAGATTGTGGCAGATCTGAAATCAGCAAGATATTACTTTTGGACTGCACACCTGACATCAGCCATAGGGAACAAAGGACTTTAATGGTGCGTTTTGTAACAACAGAACCTAGTGAAAATGTCCCTGCAATGGTGACTGTCAGAGAGCATTTTCTAGAATTTATTGACATTGATGATACTACAGGAGCTGGTATGACAAATGTGCTTCTTAAAAAGCTGGAAGATACGGGAATTGCAATAGCTCACATGAGAGGTCAGGGCTACGATAATGGTGTCAACATGAGAAGAAAGAACAGAGCAGTGCAGAAACGGATCTGAGAGTTAAACCCTCAAGCTTTTTTTTGTCCCATGCAGTTCTCATTCATTGAACTTGGTGGTCAGTGATGCAGCACCAGCTTCTAGTGAAGCTGCTGAATTTTGTAATGTAATTCAAAGCATCTATGTATGTTTCTCTGCATGAACTCATTGATGGCAAATTTTGAAGCCACATCTGGGAACATCCTCTCTGACAATGAACCCACTGAGTGCCACACAATGGGAAAGTCGAGTGGAGGCGGTAAAGCCTATCAAACACCAAATTGGGAAGATAGATGATGCCATAGTTGCCATTATGGAGGCTAATACTATGAAGGGAACTATTCATGGGAGAACAGTAGCAGAGGGAAATGGAGTCACCAGAAACATACATAACTTCAAATTTCTGTGTGGCTTAGTGTTGTGGCATGACATAGTGTTTGAAATAAATGTTGTAAGCAAGAGACTCCAAGGTGTTGACCTTGATATATCTGGAGCAATGGAACAACTGGACAAAGCAAAGTCATACCTACAGTTTTACCGGTCAGATGAGGGATTTCAAAACGTTCTGAAGAGTGCACAGAAGTTGGCAGAGGAACTTCACACTGAAACTATTTTCCCACCCATTCAAGAATACAAGAGTCACCGAAGACGAAGACATTTTGATTACGAAGCATGGGATAATCCCATAAGAGACCCCAAACAACAATTCAAAGTTGAATTATTTAACCAGGTGCTAGATTGTGCAATACAGTCAGTTGAAGAACGTTTCATGCAGCTCAAGGAACACAGCAGTATATTTGGGATGTTGTATTATATTCCAAAACTCCTCACTATATCTGAAGAAGACCTACACCAGCAATGCAGGGCACTAGAGACAGTGTTGACACATGATGGCATGCGCCATATTGATGCAAGTGATTTAGGTGATGAACTGAAAGCCCTTTCAAGATACATTTCAGCAGGATCAACTCCAAAGGCTGTTCTGGAATATATGGGCACAAATAAGATGACCACCCTCTTTCCAAATGCTTTTGTTGCTCTGTGCATACTTCTAACACTTCCTGTAACAGTTGCCAGTGGAGAACGCAGCTTCTCCAAGCTGAAGTTAATAAAAACACATCTACACTCCACAATGACACAGGAGAGGCTGGTCGGCCTTGCAACCATCTCAATAGAGCATGAGCTGGTACTAGGGTGACCAGACGAGAGGGAGAAAATATTGGGACACATGGGGGAGGGGAGGAGGTCCGCCGGCGGAGAAAAAAAAAAACGCTGGGTGCCGCCGGTGGGGCAGGGAGAGGAAAAATAAAAATAAAAAAAGCTGAGTGCTGCCGGCGGAGCAGCCAAAAAATAAATAAATAAATAAAAAAGATGAGTGCTGCCGCTACCGGCAGAACAAAATTGCGTCCCGACCAAAGATCGGTCGGGACACGGGACAAACACTTAAATATCGGGACAGTCCCAATTTTATCGGGATGTCTGATCACCCTACTGTGGACCTTCAGCAGGAAGCAGTTCAAATCTTTGCAACCAAGAAGGCACGGAAAGCACCACTTTGATTATTCAAACAAATAAAAATGCCAGTATTTAATATGCAGACAAGAAAAGTTACATTTTATGTTCAGCCGTTTGAAAGTTAAGTGTTACTTAAAATTCTCCTTTACTGGGGTAGGTAGCAGAGCAGTACCATGAGAGGAGTAGAACAGGAAGAAGGCAGAATTGAGACCTTTCAAAGTTTTGGCCCAAGTGAGGGGGCATGAGGACATCATTTGTGCTCCCCGCCTCAGGTGCCAAAATGTTGTGGGCCAGCCCTGCCCTTGCTGGACCATGGGTGGGGAATACAAGCACAGTTGTTCTGAACTGTGACAGAGAGCTTTATCAGGTGTGTGTGAGTAACGTGTGTGCATGTCTTCTTTCTGATATGAACTCACATTCAAATTGTGAAATTTTGAATTCACAACATAGGCTTGATAAGGGACTGAGAACACCAGAAATGTGCAGAGGGATGGGTTTGAGGGTGTGGTTACAAACATTGGATGCCTTTTGGGGTTAACAAGGAATCCAAGCATCTGAACAGAAGCACAAACTTTCACTGCTGTTTCCTAGTGGTGACTTCACCCGCCGTGTCACTGTGCACTGTGAATGACCAAAAAAGAGAAATTAGAGATGAAAGTGGCCTGTAATTTATTTATATGGATTTTTACAAGCTATACAAAGAGAAAGCCCAGAAAGTACCCTCTGTGCTCTTGACAAACTTTGGAACAACAACAAACTACATAAGCAAACAGGCCTGTCATTTCCTCCAGATCAAATCAAATAAGTCAGCAACAACAGAAAAACAACAAGACTTAATCAGCCCCCACTCCACACACATACACAATCCCCATGGTCCCATATCATCATTTCCCAGTCCTACCACACAACACCCATCTCCTGGGCAGTCTTTAGGTAACCACTAGTTCCATCCTCATCCACCATTATCCCCTGCACATAATCCTCTGGGTCTCTGTACCATGCGGAGAGCAGGGCAGGAGCCATGCACATAGGTAGAAAGGCCCAGGTGCAACTAGAAGGGTATGTGGTGGTTACTAGGCATGTTCTTTAACTGTCTTTGAAGCTGTGCAGAGGGTTTCCATTAAGGGCAAGCAGTCTAGTAGGTGTGGGTATTTTTTTTAAAAGCAGAGAAGGACAAAATGAGACCGGTTTAAAGGGGGAGCGAATTCTGAACCAGTAGGGCCCAGAACAAGAAAAGCATGATCACCTGCTGGCTTCAGATGGAATGGAGAAAGCTTAATCAATAGGTGTGGTGTGACTGCAGAAACCCATCAGCTCAAAGCTTTTAAATGCGGGTTGTTTATTGTGGTTCAGTGGCTTCCATACCACATATACTCAGTTTTCAAGTAACAAGATGTTCAGAGCTCTGTGGGGAAAACGTCAGAAATAGGGGGAGCAGGAGGCAGCTCTGTTAACTCGGTGGCTGACTGATGCAGGAGTAAGACGTGTCTGCTGTGTGAGCTGCATTCCGGAGCCAGTGCCATTTGGCATCCACATTATACACTCCTTGTCTCATTGGATGCTGAGGAGGCAGCTAACTATTGACTCAGGGGCTGGAAATGCTGTTGACCATGAGGATCTTTGGGCTGCTTTTGCTAAGGAAATGTTGAGGTGTTTGGAGTGGAACTGTGGGGCTGCCATTCTCCGCTGGCTCTGAGGAGCGTAGGTGATACATGGGCACTTTTGATGCCACACTCCAGAGACTGAGAAGATTGGAAGGCTGTGTGTGTGTGCTAAAGTAGCCCTTGCACTGCAACTTATGTAACAGCAGCAACATGGGGAAGTCTGTGGGAAAATACCAATAGTTAACACATATCACTTGCGTAAGAGGTTTTCACAAGCGTTCCAAAGGCTGGTTGCAGATCTTTATCTATTAAACGTTGTTCCTTAAGAAATTGTACAACACTCTCTCTTGGTGGTTTAACTCCATGTAAGGAATGAGCTGTGGCCTGCACTTCAGCAAAGAAGTAGGCTGAGGGGCAGGAGGGGGAGTATATTAGTTATATATAATATAGCACCCATAACACAAGGATTTCAGAACTGAGCCCATGTTTATATTCTTATTGACAAGTGCCTTGCAAAGTCTCAGCCTCCACATTTTGTTGTTGTTGTTAAAGTGCCATACAAACACACTGCACCCTGGACTCATGGTATGGTTATCAATTAATTTGTTATTTAACATTTATATGGCAGTAATGCCTAAAGTTCACAACCCAGTTGGACTCCATTGTGCTAGGTGCTGTACAAACATATAATACGTGATAGTCTTCACCCAAAAGTATTTTACAACCAATAAGGTGCTGCTGTTGAAATTAGGAGGAAACAAATGCAGCCACTGTTGTATTGCCATAATAACGCTGCACTTCTAAAGGAAAGCTTGAAATTCTTTATAATAGTGGCATGTCCAATAAACTCTGATTTGATGAAGTTTAAATGCTGTGCAGATGGCTTATAGTCTTGACAGCTGTACATTTACATCTGATTTAAAACACAGTGTGTATATATATATATATATATATATTTAAATTTGAAAATCAAACATTCCAAAAGCTTCTATTTATTAGTGTTTTTCTCTCTTTTGCTGATTTTCATGTCACTGGGAGGAACAAAAATAACCCTAAATTCCAAACAGAAAAGCCATTTGATAGTTCTGCTCCCCTACAATTATATTTGTTTTCAGCAATAGATGGCCCATGACTTCAGATCCATTTGGGTATGGATGCAACCTTACAATTAGCTGCATGAAGTCATCTAATTGGACCCAAGGGTTTCATTATTCATAATATACTGTATCTTCAAAATGGGAAGTAAAAAAGGACTTAGGCTGATAACATTCTACAGTGACTCCACTCAAAGATATCTGTACTAAAATATTTATATCTCCTCATATGGATATTTTCTCTAATAGAGAGGAGCCATTTAATGTCCTCAATGCAGTAATGTCGTACAGAATAATGACACTTCAAGCTACTCTGCTGAACGAATCCATAGGCAAAAAAAAATGCATAGGGCCTCTTAGACTCCCCTCCCTTCCCATAGCTTCTAGCACATTTGGACACTTCTCAGATGTACACAGGAAGGAAATTGGATTCACATAGAGATATTACCTGAATGACAAAGGTGAAACATCACTCTGCCACTTCACCCATCTTACTTCAGTGAGCAGATCCAAAGCTTGTGATGTGTTTCCATTGACTTCAGTGGCCTGAAATGGTTACAAAGGCCTGAAATGGTACTAGTCTGTGTTAGGTCATCGGACAGCACTTACAAACTGCATCGATGGGTGCTCTATGTATTCCATATAGAGTGATAATAAGAGATATTCAGATTGTGCTATTCAATCACATCAGGGGTTGTGCACAGACAAGGGAAGGCGAAAGAATGGTCTTGTGTGAAGGTATTGATCTAAGTTTAATTCCTAGCTCTGTCACAGACATCTGTCTCTCTCTGCCTCAGTTACCCATCTGTAAAATGGTGAAAATTATACTTCTTTACTCCCTCTGTCTTGTCTATTTAGTCCATACGTTCTTAGGTGTATGTTTGTACAACACCGAGCATACGGGGCCATGATCTCAGTTTGGGTCTCGAGATGTGATTAATAATAAGGGGAAACTCCTGATGCAATCACTATAGGTTTCATCGGTCTTTGCTCATTTTTCTCTCCAAAATGATTTTTTAAGACCTGTTCCTGACATCTTTCCTGAAGGCTTTGAAGTTGGGTCAAAAAGTCATATGAAGAGATGACTGAAGCCACACCATTAGTCTCAGTTTAAGGAAGAAGTAGTAGTCTGATAAATATCGGGAGCAATCAGAATAAAAATTAAAAAAAACCACCCAAAAAACAAAGCTTCTGAATTTTGGCCACGTAGTGGAGCAGCAGAAGTGATCAAGGAAAGAGGTGGAAGCACAGAATGTATTATTAATGTCCAGTTCAGCAAGAGGATTCAATAAGTGTCACTCCAAACAAGCTAGAAAATCTGGAATAGCAACTGTTCAAAAGAGAGTGGAACAATGTCAGAGCTATGGGTATCCGAGGAGTTTGCTTACTCACTGCTGTTTGTTTCAAACTTTGCTTTCTTACGCTCTTTCTGGGACAATGTGACAGAGATGATAATTACAGAAGAGTGATTTAATCTAGAGATCTGTCATACCATTGACATGAGCCAAGAGTAAGAGGAAGCACTCAGGAGCAGGCTACCATCTCCCTCCCAATTTCTCTACTTGCTCCAAGGAGTAAGTAAACTGAGCTGGATATATACTCTCAGATTATATTCCCCACCACACCAATGTAGCTACACGGGCCATGCACTGAAGAAGCAGAGCCCATGTTCCATTCAGTCCCAACCCTGTTCTTTCTCTCCCTACTCTCCTGCATGAGTGGAGAAATACAATGTCTCTTCAGAGCCTGCTCACCTACCCATAATGCCGTGCTAGCCAGCCCACAATTTGGCCCTGCAGGTTTGAACGCTTTGCCATAAGGACCGTGTCTTTTATACGTCTGTTAAGCACGATGTACCTTTCTAATGCTATGTAATGAGTAGCAACAACTTTTAAAAAGTTGCTCAGAAGGAACAGCACTTCCTCCGGTTTTGCCTGGCATCATCCAGAATGAAAAATAAATCCACCATCAAAGTTTCAAGTAACAGAGTAGCCTGATGAACCATAAAGGCTTTTGAACCGGGAAAAGAGTTGAGAGGGAGGGGACAGCCAAAGTTCCACACTTATGTAGTATGAAGCTTGGTCATATAAAGAGAACAGAATTATCATAATTGTAACCCAGGTGGCATCAGCTGCAACTAGGGCCAGGTTCAATATTGAGGGGTTCCTCTGAAAAATACAAAAGAGAACTGGCTCCAGTCACCGCCCAGTGATCTGGGAAAATTAAACACCACTCGCTGGGCACCTCTAAGAAGAAATACTTTCCTTCTCACAAGTGCTTAGTCTGTGTATAGCGAAGGAAATTTGTAATAAAAAGGCAAAGGGAACCCAGTGTAACTTTGGGAAAACACCACAACCATGATTCAAAAGCATATGACCATGAGCAAACACTCACGCAACAATATGCTGGGCAGTGCCTTGGCCTCAGTTCCTCACCTTGCGATGTGAAAGTCTGACAAACAAATGTGCCTTTGGGCTGGTCTACACTTACCCCCCAAATCGAAGTAAGGTACGCAAATTCAGCTATGTGAATAACGTAGCTGAATTCGACATACCTTACTTCGACCTTACCGCGGTTCAGACGCGGTCCACACGCGGCAGGCAGGCTCCCCGTCGACTTCGCGGTACTCCTCTCGCTGAGCTGGAGTACCGCAGTCGACGGGGATCACTTCCTGGTTCGATTTATCGCGTCCAGACCAGACGCGATAAATCGAACTCGGAACTTCGATCTGCAGCCGTCGAACTAACCGGTAAGTGTAGACTAGCCCTTTAACGTGCCACTCCCCTCTCCCTCCACTGCACCCCACTTACAGCTGCTGTCCTTGGTCAGTGAAGATGGAGAATTCAGAGGTGTGTTCGCGGGAGTTCACCTCCCACCCCAGAGGGATGGGGGCGAAGCATTGAGCAATGCCTCAGATGCTGCACCACCATTGCAACTGGCTTACAGTTGCTGCCACTCACTCTGACACCACTGCTGCCACTCTCTGCTACTGCTGTCTCTCTGCAGTGACATCACCGTCTGAGTTCCATCACTTAATCCAGCTCCCAGTGATTTCAGCAGGGAGTGGGGAACTTCAGTGCTTGCACAGGCTTTATCCCTGCAACACTGTACAACACCACATCGAAGGCTCAGCACAGAGTTATCACAAATTTCAGCTCTAGGGATCACCGAACAAAACAGGGACTCTCAATCGCATTTAATAAGCTCTGCCTTTAAACAGTGGAGAGAGGAGGGTCAAATGGTGTCTAGGACTCATTAGAGAGAACCTGCACCACCAGTTAAGAACACCTGTCCCCACCCTTTCTCCCCCTCATTGGAATTTGGCATCCCTACCTGCTGCTTAGCAAGTGACGTTCGGTTTAGGGCGACCCCCTCAATCAGGGAAAGCTAAGTACAAGTTCTACTGACCTTTGCTCATGCAGTAAGAATAACAACATTTCATTACCCCTTCATGCTACGGTGACTTGTAACCCAACACCTGCCAAAAGGAATCATTTTGGCAAAGCACTCAATCGTGCTGCGCACCTGGGCAGAAGAGGCATGTCTTTGCAAACATGGTCTGTTCCCGAAGTCTTTTCCC
Organism: Terrapene triunguis; assembly: GCF_002925995.2. Classification (NCBI taxonomy): domain Eukaryota; kingdom Metazoa; phylum Chordata; order Testudines; family Emydidae; genus Terrapene; species Terrapene triunguis. The sequence goes on along the minus strand of NW_020664417.1, from coordinate 92,618,750 downwards.
CCAGCGCATCACTAGATGTCAGGCAGAGCTCATCCAGACCCTGCTTACATAATTAATCACTTTATGGGTATTGGGATATAGCTTTCCTTCCTCCATTAAGCTCAAGTTTCTCCCCCTTGCTTTGAAAGCTCTGACCCTAAGGCTCTGTCTACATGTAAATCACTTCAGTGGCACATGGGTTCTCCATGGTTAGGTTGACAGAAGAACCCTTCTGTCAAACTAGTGCTCTCTACACTGGGGTTAGATTGGTTTAACTACATAATTTGGGGGGTGGATTTTTCACACCTTTGAGCAATGTAACTGGGTCAACTTAACTTTTTAGTGTAGACCTGTAATGGGGTCCCGGCAGGGCCCTCCTGTCTCCTGCCCCCGCTGGGCTGAGAAAGTCCCACAGAGACCTTTTGGTGCAGTGCTCACCTGGTGCTTTTATTTACAGGCTGCGCTCCCACCACCATTCCACCATACACGTAGTCCCCTTTTTGCAGTCCACCAGCAGGAGACAGGGGGCAAGCTATCTCTCTCTGCTTCCCTCTAATGCAGCTTTCCTCTTTCCAGCTCCTCCCCCTGGCTTCCTTCCCCTGGGGCTCTTATCCAGCCCCAGCCTGATGAGGCAGCAGCTGTTCCAGCTTCCCCAATCAGGGCCAGGTGATCTACCCAGCTCCAATATGGTGGGCTGTCACTTACTACTCCACACTGGAACCCATACAGGGTATCATCAAACCATTACAACCCATACCGGATGGGGGCCACATCCTGAAAGAAATCTTTCCTGATCCTCCTCTTCTGGCCTTCAAGCAACCCCGCAACCGCACCAAGATCATCATCAGAAGCTAGTTCCCCGCAAACCACAACACCAACACAAAGTGGCGCCAGACTCTGTCAGAGTGTATGTGTGTGCAAATGTGTGTGCCTATGCGTGGCTATCTGTGTGTGCATGATAGAGTGTGTGTGTGAGTGAATGCATGAATCTCTGTATGTGCATGCACAATTTTGTGCATGTTTCTCTGCGTGTGATTCTATATGTGAGTATGTGGGAGAGAGACACACTGAAAGAGGGACTGATTTGTTTTGCTGGCTTTGTATGCAATTACTGCTGAGTTTCTAAGAGCGTAACTGAAGAAAGCACATTGTGCCAATGAAAATAAATATCCGTGTGGCAGTTTGCAACCAACGTCTAGCACTCAGACGCCTGTAGGAGGAAAGATTATTTTAACAAAGTAATTTTTCAAAGTTACCAATGTGCGTAAGCAAGTTCCTATTGCTTCCTAAAAGGGTGAATGTGAAACTGTCAAAATAATGAAACCTTTTGTAGATGGCAAATGATAAAGCCAGAACGATAAAGGGCTAAATCTTGATTGCATTCTCGGGTTTTCCTCGAGAAAGTCAGAGAAATGGAAAAAGAGCTGAATGAAATTCAATTCTCTGACACTGCTGTGGCTAAGAGTGATGGAGACATTAAAATCAAACTTTACTGAACAATCTGACTGCAGCAGAATTTATTAGCATGGCACTCGATGAAAGCATTGATATCCGTGACACCTCAGTCTCTGATTTGTCGTCACAGTGCCTACATGCAAACTGGCTATGACAGAGGAGATTGGATGTGAAACTCTTGCTTTATGGCACTAAAGGTGAGGGCATAAATGCCATGATGGAGGCTTCAAAGCAGCTTGAAGTAGCTCTGCAGAAAACAGTGGCTAATATGGCTACTGCTGAAGCACCGTCTCTGACAGAGAAAATAAAAGGTGCTGGTACATAGCGTTAAAAAAATAGCGTAAATCAGTCAGGTCAGTGCCTGGCTATTTTCTTCCCACTTCGGTGCTGTTCCTCAACAACATACATTTGCACATTTTACATCCTATAACACTAAAATGTTTCATGATTTCATGTAGATTTTGCTAAATTGATCGTTATGAAAAAATATTCTAACAAAATTGAAACACTTTTTTTTAACATTTGCTACATGAAATGCTTCAGGTTTTCAGTTTGAAATAACTTTCAGTTTCAAAAATTCCTCCAGTTTTATTTTTTAAATGCAAAAACATTTTAAAACGGTCAAAATCAAAATGAGACACATCAATTCTGGAAAGATTCATTCAACTCAAAACATTTGTTTGATTGTTTGGAGTATCTGAAAGTTTAGTGAGTAGCGGAGATGTGGTTCCACTCTGTAACATAACTGTCTAAGGCTTCGTCTACATACTGACCTAACTCCTGGTGTAGACAGCGCTATGTTAGATGGACTTCTCCCATCAATGCAGCTGCCGCATCTCGAGGAGTACGTACACCGACGGGAGAAGCCACAGCACTGCAACTGTAGGCTGAAGGATATCATGCTTTTCCTGTTTTGGGTTTGGAACACACTCTCCTTTTAAACCTGTCTAGTTTTGTCCCTTTTGTCTCCACCTTAAAAAATAACACTTCAAAGTATTCTCCCTAAAGATGTTTTTGGGTGACTACAGTTGGTCTTATACAGTATAATCCCTGTTTTTTTTTAATGCAGATCTCTTTAGTATACTATCACATTGTGGAACAGAAAGTCCCACGTGTGATTGAGTTTCAGAGTAATTTGCAAATGCATAGCTTATCTACTGAATAAGCTTCAAAAGACTGTTAGATGGCCAGGATCATGACAGGTTACATCCAAAAACTTGGTTGTTTTCACGTGGAATCAGGTTTCATTGCAAGCATTTTATGGAACTCTATCAGAACTCAGTGCACACACATTCAATTCCTATGTGGTTTGGGTCAAATTAATTAGCCTGGCTACTTACGTTATTCTATTTTTAAAAGTGGACAGTAATACTTCCACCTACGTTAATGGTGTGTTGTGACAGTAATACACTCTGTGATCCTGGGACCTCTTTGTGCCAACTGGCAGGGAGCAGAGGGGTACATAAAGGTTACAGAGATCCCCTGGGTTTGGGTTCTACATACTAGTTCACCAAATAATATCATGTAATGTCTCTAATGAAAGCCTGCATCACATTGGTCATCATAATCAATGTGAGATGTATGTACGGAAAATATATGAGGAAGTATGTATATATGCTGGGAATTATGGTGTCTAAACCTTGTAGTTAAAGGCAGGTCACTGAAAGGTACCGTGCCTTGAGACAAACTTTTCTAGACAGGAAATGAGAGACACTTATCTTCCTGGTGGACCATTGTACATTGTGTGTCTTACAATAGAAGTGTATTAGCATATTGAGTCAAATGCTAATGAACAGCTTCCAGAGACTTCAGAAGGAAATTAACAGGAAAAGGTAGACAACAGGGAAAGGGGGGACCCTTTTTCGGGGAAGATCAAAGGTCTGGTCTGGTATATTTGGGGGTCCAGAAAGATGCCCTGGCATCCTTCACTAAGGAAGTAAACTGGTAGTGGGTTGGCTTTGTGAAAAAGGGATCTCAGCCAGGTGTGGCTGAAAATGCTGGGGAGAACTTTGGGTAAGATAAACTTCTTTAGACAGGAGGGTAACATGTTAGTTAAGTTTAGACCATAGGAAGTGTGTTAAGATTTTGTTCTGTAGGTAACCCTTTATTTTCAATTGTTCTCTTTTCTATCATAGGAATCTCTGCTCTTTGTTAAAGAAACATATACTCGCTTTCTCTGTAAACATATCAAAGTGTGGTGTGCTAAGCGGAGTGGGGATCCCTGAGTTAACTCTAGTACACTGGCGTGTACTGTTCCTGTGAGAGCAGAGAACCAGAGAGTGTTGTGAATGTTTAGCGGGCCAGGGGCTTGACACTCCAGAAGGACACTCGGAAGACTCGGGGGTTGTTGTGTGCCTAGTGCTAAGCTGTACAGAGTAAGACCGGCAAAGGCCTGGAAGGCAGTGCTTGCGTTGTCAGGCTGGGGGTTTCAGGGAGCTGACCCTCAGCAGGCACAGACAAGACTGCTTCACGCTAAGGGCAGGGGGTAGCAAGATGCCTCACAAGCCTGGATACTCCTGGGAAGCGCCACCCCCCGTCCATTTATGGGAGGATGTTTAGTTTGTTTTGACTAGCAAAGTGTTTTCAGGGTGAGGAGCATCATAACATTGCAAAATATCCTGATTTGTAACATGACCTGCCCTTCTTTGGGGGTGAACGCCTCTGCTCCCAGATAGGAAGGGGATTCTGATGGCACAGTGATGTTAATTACACCTCTTTGCAGGTATAGGTCAGACTTGCGCTTGAGCTTGGAGAGTTTAGATTGCATTAATTTTTAAAAGAGCTACTGGGGACGATGAGCAGTCAGAACTTTGTATGCTAGGGGAATAAGCTAAAACGTCAACCTACAGAAATATAGCAACCAAACATATGACTGATTTGCCATCTGATCCCAGAGTAAGCACTTAACAGCAGTTCTCAGAATTGAAAATACCAGCTGCTTCCATTTCATTGGAAGTTTATGACATAGAAGGAAACATAAAGGATGCTACAAAATAGAGTTTGGGTCATTTCAGTGATATAAGCTACAGACCCAAATGCATGGAAGTGATTCTGTGGTGTTTTGGAAGATGTAGTTCATCGCCTTCATATCTTGCTAAAATTACTGGTTGTTCTTTCTTAGCATCTTTAGATGAGTTTGAATCTTCTGCTCTCATACAGCAGGGATTCAAGGCTCTCTAACATCCTAGCACAATACTATGTTTGCACTGCTGTTAAGTACTTGATTTTACAGATCTCTCTCTCTCTCTCTAATTACATCAAGATCCTTGACAAATCTATTATCAAACCCTTATGATAATGAGTGTATTGGCTTTGTGCTAGTTTTTTGCTGATTCACATTTAACAATCCAGTTCTGATATTTCCTGAAATTGATTAATTTCTTTCAATAATTGAGAGGAACTATGATTGCCATAAATAACTGTGATTGATATTACACGAGTGACTAGTGATCCCCACTAAGATCAGGGATCCACTGTGTTAGGTGCTGTACAAACACATAGTAAGAGTTAATTGTTGCCCCATAGAGCTTACAGTCTAAATAGTCAAAACCCATAAAGGGTGGGAGAAGGGGAGTATTAATATGGAGATATATCTATCTCATAGAACTGGAAGGGACCTTGAAAAGTCATCGAGTCCAGTCCCCTGCCTTCACTAGCAGGACTAAGTACTGATTTTGCCCCAGATCCCTAAATGGCCCCCTCAAGGATTGAACTCACATAAATGAAATAATTTGCCTTGAGATCATACAGAAAGTAGATGTTCCAGTCCTGTCCCTTAAACCCAATACATCCTTCTTCCTCTCTGTCTGTAGGAGCCTAAATGCTTCTCCTGGTATTTGTGATGAAGATAAGTGAATGGGAACCTGAAAAGGTGTGGGGTAAATCTGAATAAAGACTCCAAAGGTTGTATGCGTGGAGAGTCATCTAAATTACCTAAACTTTTTGGGCATGTATATTTCAATTTATTTCTTGCTTTTAACTTATACTGAAGCTTCTATTTGAGAATCTCACAGCACTTTACAGACATTGATCAATTAAACCTCACAATACCCCTATAAGGTAGGTAGTATTGTTACAATGTAGATGGACTGTAAGTTAACTCTTCTGAGTTCCTTTACTCCATCTTGATTTGGTATGCTGTTATGCCTTATAACAGGGGGATGAATGCTTTAACTAGACTTAATGATGCTTTTGAAGTCATGGGGAGTTGCCTGAGTATATTCCTCTGGGTAAGGATAACAGTATTCAGTCCTGTGTATTCAGCCTGTAGAGGGGCGGACTCACCCCTGCGGCACCTCCTGCTGGTCCTCCCCTGGAATTAGCTCATTTCAGCATTGGAGCGCCCCCTGCAGGCCGGTGGTCCACCTGTCCTCTGGCCCCCATGTCCCTCCCGGCCCCCGGTGCCCTTTTATCTGGGGTGCTGCCCCCTGGCAGTACACCCCTTAGTACGAGGGTCTCCCCTCCCTGGGGAACCCCCACCCACTATCCCCACCTTGCCTCAGAATAAGGCCACTGCCAGTCACCAACTAGCCCCCACTCCCTGGGGCAGACTGCAGTATAGGCCACTCATCACAGGCAAGGAGGGTTTGGACCTGCTGCCTTGGCCTACCCCTGGGCTGCCCTCTACAACCCCCAGTACCCCTTGGCCTCCTACTAGGCCACAGCCTGGGGCTTTCCAGGCTGGAGCTCCCCAGCCTGTCCCCAGCCCTGCTCCACTCAGGTACTCTGTCTCTAGCTCGCTACAGCCAGGCCTTTCTCCCTCTGAAGGCAGAGAGAGACTGCTTGGCCTCTGGCTCACAGCCTTTTTATATAGGGCCAGCTGAGGCCTGATTGGGGTGTGTCCCAGCTGCAGCTGCTTCCCAATCAGCCCAGCTTAGCAGCTCCCAGCCACAACCTTCCTCCAGGACTGTTTTAAGCCCTTCAGGGCAGGAGCGGGGTAACCACCCCACTACACAGCCTCTGCCTGGGTATAAAATGACATTGTGATAAGCAAGATCACAGTCCACCTTCTCGTCTCACAAATACTCGTGCAAGTCCATTAAAGTCAATGGGTCCCAGATGTAGAAATGAAATTTTCTTAAGTGCCAACTATTATACAAACATGTGTTATTCAACAATAGCTAGCGCAGTAGTTGGATGCTGGATCTCAAAGATACTTCTTTCAAGGACTTGGCACGAGAATTACAACAAGGTGGCAGTTAGTAACTTGCCAATAACTTGGCAAGAAAAATAGTGAGGTTTATTATTAGCCTTTCACTATGCCAGACACAAAATGAATCCATTAAGTACAGCTATCCATCTACCCTGACATCTACAGCACAGTAAAGTTCATCACAGACAGGGTAGGAAATGAGAAAGTGCTGTGTCACAGTAGAACAGTCGAATGTAATTGCTATGTGCTCCCAGGCAATAAATAATACATTGAATTTCTACAACATCTTCCCCCCACCTGCCCCAAAAGGAACACTGTGAGGTAGTTAGTAGCATACACATTTTACAGATCGGTACACTGAGTCACAGGGGGGACTAAATGCTTTGGCCAAGGTCACAGTGAATAAGTAGCAACGTTTGGCATAGAACCTAAGACGTTTATTCATGAGTAGGGCAAGTCTTAGCTATGTGAACCCACTATGTGCCTACTGAGTGAGATATCATGTCCCTTGCTAAACTTCACCATGATTGGTTAAGTTTCTTTTGCCATAGCTAAGGTACCATCTCAAGCAAGGACTTTTGGAGCATGACATTTCAACCTTGGACAGATTGGTTGGCTGAGGCTTGGATATCATTTCTCAGTGTATTGTTATCAATGATATTTCAACAGCCTAAATGGTGTAATGAAGGTTGTAGACTCTAGAAGCAAAGCTGACATTTGGACTGATGTCTGGGGATTCAATTAATACTAGGCATCAAACCATGTAGAGAAATTACATGGAAATGAATTTGAAGAGCAAGAAATTTACCCAATAACGATGATGTTTAGTAACCATAATTGCTGAATATCTGATGTATATTGTAAAGTAGAATCTGTTGTATATACACTGTTGGAATCTCTTGTCCAGCCCTTTAAAATCTGTTGTCCATTCTTTAATATTACTCATTATTATATCATGATAGCTTTCAGCATCTTGTATTTCAATATTGCCATATTGAGGTAATGATTTGGGGCCATAACCAAAACATCTCCCTTGTTTCCAGCCAATGATGAAACAAATCCAGATCAACTAAATGGGTGTTGGGAACTGTTTGGGGATGGGAATGGAAGGAATCCACTCCTGATATTGAGGGCAAAGCATGTGGCAGCTCCACATTCCCCATCTTCATCCTTGAGCGGGAAAAATGAACATAACCCCTGTTTGCAGTGTTGTTGTAGTCGTGTTGGTCCCAGGATATCTGTCCAGACCTGAAGAAGAGCTCTGTGTAAACTCAAATCTTGTCTCTCTCACCAACAGAAGTTGGTCCAATAAAAGATATTACCTCTCCCACATTGTGTCTCTTATAACCTCTGTAGACCAACAACAGATCAAGTGCCCATACTCCTGCCCTCACCCTTCTATAGCCTACTGAAAACCTATCTGTGCTGGGCTATTGAGAATTGTTTTATACAGGGGTATGAAGTCCCCCTATCCCGACTCTTTATACAGTTCTTAGCACCCCTGAGTGACCATAATGCAGTTGCCCAGTCCTTATGCAACAGAACCAATGGGGTTTTGCTACATTAAGGGCTACCTGTACTTTCTACCCTGGTGGATGCATTTTACCTTAAGTGCACTCAGTAAGGTACAGTTCGGGCCATATCTGTATTTAGACTAGGGACAATTCATTCTGAAAACACAGAATGATTTTTCAGGGAAGAAGCTAGATGTGGTTTGATCTTGCCCTAGGAAATCAACTTGATGTTACTGATTAAAAAAAACTTTTACTCAATACTGTTTTTCTTGCTACAAAAAACACTGCAAATGGCAATGCCAAATGCTTCTCTGGTACATTGAACAAAAATAACAATATTTTAATAATAATTTCAGAATGCATACGTGCAACATAACACACGGCAAATGCATCATACATATTCATAGGTACTGTGTGCTAGTGTTGGGGATTTTCTCAAATTGCTCCATACACTAAATCGGGTTCTGTTACTGCACCAGTTCATTTCCCTTTCAACCTTTTTCACTTAAAAAAAAAAAAGATAAAGTAAATTTCTAAACAAATTATCTTGAAAGAAATCATTGAGCTTTTTGTGACATCTTGGAGTCACCAATGAGGGGCTGTGTCACTCCTGCCCTGCAATCTTGCGTGCCTTACAATATCTTGCTGGTAGTAACTTCTACCGGGGCTGCTCACAAACAGCTTTCCGGCATGCAAGTTACACCCTGAGTGTCTGTGTGTAACTGCAGCCTGCCAGCCACACTTAGGTTATACTCTGGCCCTACTTATATTTCAGGGTGACCCAAACATACTCCCAGTCCTGGATTTTCCCACAGAAATATATGTCTTTTACTGCCCAGCCCTCTCCTGGACAGTCCAAATATTTTAAGTCCATCATTCTTTTAAGGGAACAATATAAACCATGTTACCACCATAAATGGAGTTACCCAGACACTTTAACTTAAACACACCAGATTAGATAAAACAATAAAGTTTGTTAACTACAAAGAGATAGATATTAAGTGAGTACAAGCAATGAGGCATAAAAGTCAGAAATGGTAACTAGAAAATAAAGATAAAAATGCTTTCTAGGGCCTAACTTAAAGCAAAATTACTCACCACATGCTTCCAAAAGTATTACAGGACAAACTTTCAGTTTAGTCATAACGATAATTTTCCAATGGGAAACTCTTTTGATAATTTTCAGACCAGCTCTGATCCTGAAGTATCAAACGTTGAAATCATGACATCTTGATGTATAGAAAAACTACTTTAGGTCACTTTTAGTGTGTGTGTGTGTGTGTGTGTGTGTGTGTGGGCAGGGGGTATTGGTGTTTCAAATTTTTTGCTTCTCTATCCTTCCGAGTGTGGCACATTTGGACTCATAATAATGAAGGCATCTGGTTTGGGGGTCTGATACAAAACCCACCAAAGATGATGGAAAGACTTCCATTTGCTTTGGATTAGGTCCATTGTTTGCAGCGTGTGTGTGTTTGTGCATAGATTAGATAGAGGTATATAAATACACATACATGCACATGCACATGCATTGGTCACCAGTCTGATATCTTTTATTGGACCAACTTCGGTTGGGGGGTGAGACGAGCTGTCAAGCTTACACAGAGCTGCCCTTCAAAAACGTGTCTCTTTCGCCAACAGAAGTTGGTCCAGTAAAAGGTATTTCCTCACCTTCCTTGTTTCTCTAATATCCTGGCACATGGCTACAACAACACTGCTTTCTAGGGAAAATGTAAACTTTTCATTGAAAAACCAAAATGGCTAAAATAATCATTTTTTTCCATCGAAAGTGTCAGAATTTTCAGCAGAAAGGAATCTCCATTTTCTGATCAGACCTACTCATTACCTTTTTGGAGCACTCTCTTAAGGAAAGAGGTTGCTTAATAAGGGTGTTTCTTGTACATCTGTTCCTGTATTGTGTCCCCTCTGCTGACCTGGGCTCAGAAGGTAGAGTTCAGAGGACGGGGTGCTAACTGGGAAGCTGTGTGTGGGATAGTACCAGCTAATTGTTCCATACTTGAAAGGAAGGATGGTTTTACTGGTCTTGAAGTGAGGTCACCGACACTTAATTCTTCAGTCTAATCTAGACTTCCTGTGTGCCATTGGAAATGTCACTTAATCTCACTCTGCCTCAGTTTCCCCTGTTTTAAAAGGGGATAATAATAGTTTATTTCACCTACTGTTTGTCTGTCTGGTCTTATTAGGCTGTAAATTCTCTGGGCAAAAGGATTGCCTCTTTCTATGTGTCTTCACAGTGCTAGGGCACAATGATACCCTGAACTCACATGGGTCCCCTAGGTGCTACTAAAATATAAAGAGTAATACTGTTTAATAGTGTTAATAGTGCATTCCGTCATTATCACCATTTATATTTTACTCGTACCTAGAGATCTGAACTGGCGTCGGGGCCCCACTGTACTAGACACGGTCCAGACACACAGTGAGAGAAAGTTCCTACCTCCTATTTGAGGTGAAAACCAAGAAAGGAGTGGAGAAATAACCTACTCAAGGTCACAGGTTACGTCAGTGGGCAGCAGAGTAAGGATTAGAATGCAGATCACCTGACAGTGTTTTATCCACTGGACTATACTACCTCTTTTGGTCCCACCCCCTACTATAAAAAACTAGACCCTATTTGCTGCCAGCTTACTAGGAATCTCAGTTGAATAAGAAGTGGGCCCTGCCTCATTTAGTAAATCGTTTGTGGTGTTGTTCTATAAACTACACTGCCATATTATTTTCAGCGTAACCCAACATGCTATTTGTTTGGTTTAGTGAGATCCCTCCGGGATTAATATAGTTGCACTTCTGATACTTTCAAGTCTGAGAGCAGTAAACAGGGGGTCTACTTAATGTACCAGCAAGGGGCCCTCAAATAGCATAGACAAAGAGGAAGGTCATGCATAAGAGAGAAGAGGTCACCACATTATTTTTCTACTCTTCATTTGATTGCTGGTGCCTTGCATTGCTAGGGCAAGCACCAGGTTTTTCAAGCTGCGATTATTTCTTTCAGCTCAAGTAGGCTTTATCTTGCTTCCAAAGCCGGCTTGTTCAAAATGTCAGTGTCTGCTGACTGTTAAAAATGATTTGCATCTACATTCATTTTAAATTAAAGTAAATAGTTTGGTTTTATCCACTCTATTGTCTGACCAGCTGCCTCAATGAAAAGAAAGAAAGAAAGAAAAAAATACCGCCATCAAAAAATACAACCACAAAATGCGCTTATGTTTATGAACAATTTAGGCACAGCAGAGCTGCTTGCCCAAGGATGATTGTTCATTCCACTTTTGTTAGAAACAGGACATGTCCAAATTAAAAAAAATGGAGCAAAAATTGAAATGTCCACTTAACCAAAAAGCAACAGAGAGTCCTGTGGCACTTTTAAGACTAACAGATGTATTGGAGCATAAGCTTTCGTGGGTGAATATCCACTTCGTCAGATGCAACAGGACTCTCTGTTGATTTTTACAGATCCAGACTAACACGGCTACCCCTCTGATACTTGACACTTAACCAAAGGCTATCACTCCCAGCCATAGTTCATAGCTACAAGGATACCTACTTCACGCAGTGCTTGGTGGAAGAACAAAATGTGTTTATTGAAGGAGACATGGATTAAGCGCCATTTAGTTCACCTTGGTCCTAATTCTGCAGATTTTACTCAGGAAAAATACCCACTGAAGTCAATCTCTCTGTCCAGGCAGGTTCTTGTATTGGCACCCATTGCCGTAATCCATAGGATGTCTTATGTCTTTACTCAGGCAAAACTCTTATTGAAGCTAATGGGAGTTTTGACTAGGAAAGGACTTCAAGATTTGGGGCCTGATGCAAAGCCTATTGATAATGGAATGATGCCTACTGGTCTCATTGGCTGCTGGATCAGGCCCTTGGTGCATAACAGCGCTGATTCAGCAAGGTATTCAAGCACATGGTTTCGGTGGGATTACTCAGGGACTTAGATTTAAGTATGTGCATACGCACCTTGCTGAATTTGAGTCAGTTGCTGAAATCCTGGCTGCATTAGAGACAATGGCAAAATGTCCAGTGACTTCAATGGGGGCTTCAGGACTTCCAGGACTTCAGCAAATGTGTCCTGAATCCAAATCTGCTGTGACTGATAGAGTGGTAAAAATCCAATTGATTTTAGGGAAAGCAGGATTTGGGCTGTTTTTCTCTGTGGGTTTGTTCTGACATTTGGCTCCATTTGCTATATTTTCCATAAGACTTCAGATTCCACATATGGGGACCATAAAAGAAAGCAACAGAAACCTAGAGAAACATATCCGTGTGAGCAAATTGGAGGTTGGAAATATATATAAACACACAAATATCCCTCTTTTTTTCATCTTTTTTGTATTAAATGCATGTGTGATTTTCTTTTCCAGATATGCACTCATACTGGCAGGTATTTAATAGTGCTTAGAAAAATAACAAAATATTTTTAAAAAGAATGAGATGGAATGAAGGGAAACAAAGAGAGCATGTGTGAGAAGAAAAAGAAAGGTGGGGGGAGGGGGGAAAAGAATAATGAGAGCAGTCTATCATTGTTAGTTTATTTTCCTCATGGCAGAATTACCTGAGAGTATAAATCTGAGATTCCCAGAAATGCTGACCAAATATTTTCAATAACGGGTAGGTGGGGAGAGTGGAAATAATGTCCAAAGATTGTGGAGAGGGTTTTTCCATCCTAATGACAATCTGGTGAACAGATTGTAAGCAGACACATCCTCAAAAGGGTTAAATCAATTTAGGAGACATGGGAGCTAGTGGTGGATCTGTCCTCACACTTTGTTCTCCGATGTCATCCTATTAAATGAACAAAATTTACTTCACACCTGTCTTCAGAGATTTTATCAACACCGAAAGCTTTAAAACTCAATATGTGATTAAATAAACCCCATTCACCAATGTGGTAAAATACAATAGACATTTAAGCCATTAAAAGGCCTCCTAAATCAATGTATCTGCTCCACAGCCATTTCCTGAACAGAAGAAAAAAAATCCCCTTTAATATAAATAAAGGAAGGAAAAGGTAAAGGAAAAGATTTGCAGAACACCAGGGCTACAGTTTTAAAAGATCAAAGATATAATTCTTAGTCCTACCTCATTGCAGGGACCTGAACCAGATGACATATCAGGTCCTACATTTCTGTTATTATATTCAAATTAATAATGCTCTTCAACACCCTAATGACCACAAGCAATTCTATTTTTACCCCCACCTCCATGTGTTTGCACTGTACTTGAATAGATTGAGTAATATTCTGATCCTCCCTAAACTCTAGGAAAGCACTGACTCACATTTTTTGTCTGAGGCCCAGCGCTGTAACACTGATCACAGCCAAATGGCATCAGCTCTTCACCTGGAAGAAGAAGCAGGTGAGAAGTGAAGTTTGGTCAAGCCTCCCTGAGCTAATGAAGCCTGACGTACCACATGTTTGAAGTGCTGGATCACCAGAATGAAGAGTCAAGTGTCTATGTTTTTTCTTTCAATGACATTCACGGTTGGTCTCCATCCACCATCTAAACTGGTCACAGTTGCCACAGAAATGGTGTATAATAGGTCTCCATTCTGTCTTCACTTGAACCTGTTGATCAATGACCATTCAATGTCTAGTGTTATCAGCTGGCATGTGTGTGTGTTCTCACTGTGTGCCGTCCCAGCTTTGTGCACCTAGCCGGCTCAGCAGACCTCAATAATATTGCCCAGAAAAACCACAGACTTTGTTTGAGGGCGAAGGTGCTCGGACAGGTTTATTGTCAACGAAGCATGGTACTAGCACATGTATGCCTCTCGCAATGGACCGGCTCAGTCAGCGGCAGGACTTTCTGCTGCCCCCTAGGCCAATCAAAGGTTCCCCTCCTATGATTTCTCTTTCTATATAGTGATACAAGCAAGCTGCATATTACACTCCTAACATCGTTAGTTACCAACCCTTGTACCATCTAACAAAACATCTCCATTCATTATTCTGTCCTCCCATCCTTGTCTTATTCCAATACCTAGTACTTAGAGTGCTTGTGTTTTAGCAACACTTGCCGTACCTTTGCCAAGTTCAGGTTGGACTAGATGACCTCCTGAGGTCCCTTCCAACCCTGATATTCTATGATTCTATGATTCTATGATTCTATGTACCAGACTGTGAACTCATGAGCAAGTGTCTGCTTTATGCCAGGGCCTGACTTTTGCTTATAACATGGCCTGGCTTTACTGACTGTGCAGTGCTCCAGGGTATCTCTTTCTACTACAACTAGAACTCTTTACCGAGGCATTATTTCATTATTATTTGTATGTTGTCAATAATGTTTAAATTACCAGCACAACAGAACTGATATACACATACATTTATTTTTGACTGGCGCTGTATTTGAGTGCGGTTACCCATTTTATACGTCATTCTTTGAGCCTCGTTATTATTTGATTACAATAGTGTCTAGAATCCCCAATCAACACCATAGCTCCAATGGGGTAGGCACACTACATCACATGACAAAAGATAGCTTCTAGCCTGAAGAGTTTATAGTCGAAAAATTGAAGACAGGCAAAGACTAGGAAAGGAAACAGGCACAAAGTGATTTGCCCAGAGTCACACAGTAGGTCAGTGATAGACAGGAATAGAAGCCAGGTATCCCGAGCCCCAGTCTAGCTCCCTATCTACTAGACCACACTGCATCTCTTGTTGAGGCCTCCTGTATTCTTCTCACAAATAGGCAGTGAACAATTAGGCCAAGGAGATGGAAAAGAGGGCTTGTTCTTCCCCAATCAGTATTAAATGTCACACTTAACATGCATGATTAGTAAAACATCTATGAAGGATATAGACAAGTTTCCATCTTGTAGTAGGAATAACAATATGGTATTAAAATGCTTGGAGACTTGCAGCCCTTTTGATGGACAGATCTCCCAGGCTTGGCTCACATGAGGATGCATTTTTGTCCTTGGCTTTCTCTCTTTAGGGCATTCTTTCCCTTCTGTTTCAAGGCACTTGATTCTCTGTTGATTTATCTCTATTTTAAGGTCCCTTATCTCTTTCTCTTTCTATTTCTGCTTTCAGAACCTCTCTCTTTCTTTCCTTCGGGGGCCTATTTCTCTTTGTTCTGTCTCTCATTTTCTGTGTCTGACACTTCGGCTCCCGCCTCTCTGCCAGCCCTAAATGAACAATGTGATAGATGGAACGCTACTGGAAAAAGTTTCCATTCCTTCATTGAGTGGAAAGGTGACCTGCAAATACTTGCACAAAAACGAAGCAAATGCATTTTTATGCGCTGAATGCCCCTTCTAGCAAGAGGCACAAACCACTTGGGGTCAGCACAAAACACAGTTTAAACTAACCTTCTTCCCCCATCTCCAGTCCCTTGAAAGCTATGCATGCATGTGTATATCTATATCTAATCTGTGCACAAGTGTAACACTGACAGACCCCTGTCGTTGGCAGGTGGGACTGAACCTGGGACCTCTGGAGCTTAGTGCATGAGCCTCTACTGCATGAGCTAAAAGCCAACTGGCTGTTAGCTAAGGCTGTAGAGCAGACTCATTATCTCTCTCTAAGTGGTCTTGGTGCCACTAGATGGGACAGAACACCACACCCAGGAGGTGTGTGGGTTATACAAGCACACACACTATGCCAATAACAGGCCTGCTCCAAAGCAAATGGAAGGCTTTCCATTGACTTCAGTGGGTTTTGTATCAGACCCCAAAACCAGATGCTTTCATTATTATTACCTTGTCCCACGGAAAGCAGACACTTTTTGCAAAAAAAAAATCAGTTTGTCAAAACCCAGTTTTATGTCAAAAATAGTTTAGATGGAATAGTTCTGACCAGTCCTGGTACTGAGTTTAGTTCTGCTCCACCTGAAGTGAAGACAGTCATAGGTATTTAAGCAATTAGTTGTCCAGCCCTAAAGTAGGCGCTCAGAGGTATCACTGTGTAGATGAATGTCAGAGGCGGGAGAAATGTGGCATGGGTTTAAAACTGCTCTGTAGTACTAGTAGGCATCCATCAGTCTCGAGAGACCATGGATATGTGCCCCTGAGAGGTAAAGAATTAACTCAATTGGTTTTATGGCAGCTGCGAACATGGCTCTGGGTGAAGAGACCCACTCAAGAGAGACAATTTCTGCCGCATCTGTCACATTTAAAAGTGATGTTTCAACCCTTTGGGTTCTGTTTTCTGCGAGCTCTTTTCTCCTCTGCTAAGCTGGACGGTTTCCCTGCGTAACTCCAGAGACCTTTGTTAAGTTGTGGTTTTCAAAGGCTGCGGTCCTGAGTGTGATCTTCCCATTCGTCCACATCCATGTCCATTTCTTTGAGGTCTCGCTTGCATACATCCTTGAAACGCAACTTGGGGCGTCCTTTGGGTCTTTTTCCAATACGCCGTAGTGGATGTCCTTTGGGGCGCGCCCATCATTCATTCGGCACACATGCCCAAGCTAGTGGAGGCATCTCTGTTTGAGGCGTGTTTGCATGCTGGGTATGCTGGCCTGCTTGAGTTCCTCAGTGTTGGTGACTCTATCCCTCCAGGAGATTCCAAAGATTCGATGAAGGCAACGCATATGAAAGCTGTTAAAGCCTCTTTTCCTGATGAGAGTTTAAGGCATAGTATAATTGCACTGTAAGAACTACCAGTTTTTCCTTGTTTTCTACCTGTCATTTGGTGAACCAAGAGTTAAGATTTGTTTCCAGTTCTAATGTTGTGTAACCCCCTTTTTGAGCCAAAATTCAGCAGTGCTATTTACAAATGAGAAATCTGACAGCGGTTCATATTTTGCTTTTGCGCCATTGAGCTCATGGTTCGGACACATGAAAGGAGCTGTGGGTAAAGTCTGAAAGAGCCTCTGTTGGTTTGAGATTAAGGACAGGTAAACCAGTTCAGATACCATAAGGACTAAAGAGATCCTTAGCTTGAAACTCAAACTGAACTTTTGCTGAAGTTCAAATATTTTCTGATAGCTCATTTACCCATTTTTTTTTCTTTTTGTGTACCTCAGCATTTCTTGGTACCCGAGGCCGTACTCCCTGCTTGACTCCCTTGAACAGTCCCACTGAGATCACTCACGTGAATACAGCCAATGGGATTTAGACCCAGAAATTCAGGGATCAAAATAACATGAGAAGCTATTCTTATAGTCTTAACAACCTGACTAGAGGCAACAAAAATCTTTCCCCAAAGCCTGTTCTCATGTGATTATCAATTCAGTTTAGCAGGTTGAAATGGTTCATATGCTTTGGATAAGATTCATATAAGTATTAAATTTTTGAAAGCTTATCTAAAATGAGCTTAGGAGTTTGAGTTTGTACTCCTCAATGCTTATTGAGATGGCACTGGGGCCAAGCATTTAGCTCCAGTTTCTCAGCATTTACGATAAGCATGACAGGAGGTTCATTGGATTGTACACCTCAATTCCACCTCACCAGAAACTCCAAAAAATAAATCACCTTATTTGAATCAGCCTGGAAACCCAAAGGTTAGGCTGCAAGAATGGAAATCTTCAAGGAGATCTAACATTATGGAGTGGTACAACAAAGATTAAGTGGCCTGGCAAATCTCTCTCCCACAGAAACTCTCCTCTTGCTCTAGTGATCTATGGAAAAGGCTTTCTGTATGAGGTGTGAACGGAGACCTCATTCACCCAGGCGACCAAAATAGGGTATGTAAAAAGATTTGCATGTAACTAATGACTAATGTGATTCTGCAGCACAGTGGCCCCTTGGAAGGCAGAAAGTGGCCCCTTGGAAGGCACCAGAGATTTGGCACTGCACGGTTGATACTGAAGTAAGGGAAAGACTGCAACTGTTACACGGCAGCCCCACTGGTCTGGGAGGAGCACTGGAGAAATTGCACAAGGAAAATCTCTTCTATGGCTGCCCTTCGCACACAGTGGTTTAGCAATCAGCCCTGCTCTGTGGGCTAGCACGGAGTGGGGCCCTGCCTCTCTGTACCCCCTTTTCAGAGTCCCCAGGGATAGCAGAAGTAAGCAGAAGTGTCCATCCCGAAGCACTGCCTGTTGTTGTGAGAGGCCCTTGCACAACTGTACAAGGGTGATAGAGGCTTCTTGGGTTGTGGAGAGAAGGAACTATGTTGATATGAAAATTATTTGCTATGAGATGCCATCACAGGACAAATGTTAAGCAAAACTGTATGATGGGCTATGTTGTGGGTTGAAGACTAACAAAAACATGCCACTGGGTGTGTGGGGAGACAGAGGATTGGACTCCTGGATGGGCGCTCTACCTAGACTGCTCATTCAGGACTTCAGCAGTTTTGAATGTGAAGGATCCATCGGTGGGCTCCTGGGGGAAAGGGGAGCAGATTCGTCGGTTGACTCCTAGGAGGAAAGGGAGCACTGATGGGCTCTTATATTGGTAGGCTGTCCCTACTAGAGTAAGAAGCAGGAAGCTTCCTGAAGGTTATTGCTTAGTTTGTGTTATGTTTACTCAGGTTAAATAAGAGTAAAGAGTATTTTGTCAAACCCTGCAGTTGGAGGCATCATCAATTGGTGTGTTTGAGATATCTGCAAGGCTCTTGAAATTGATTTAAGAAAAGCAGCCAAATTCACCCCGAGAAGAAGATTAGGGAGTAAAAAGGCTGCAATGGCGACCCAGTGACTCGTGTTGAGCATCCAGAAAAGGGAAGTTTGTGACAAGAATGGGGCAACGTGGGTGTTCTGGGGGCTAGGGAAGTGTGTGTGTGGGGGGGGAGGGGCGTACATTGAGTAAGACCGGAGATGATAACAGCGTGGATGAGAGTTTTTACTGTACCTTCTATACATTACATAGCAGACTAAAATTACAACATGTTGTGAGGATTCTGCAGCAAGTATTCATATGGGAAATACCCCAGGCTAGTACAACAAGTAAAGAAAAGTCAGAGCATGTGCGTCCTTCTTGGTGTACCTGGATTCCTACTGGGAAAAGGAGATGAGTGGAATAGAGTCATTACCATTATTTGTTCATCATTATCGCTGATTAGGTGGGATAGCTAGGTACTTTAGTCCTGTGGTTTTAGTGCTTGAAAACAGCTGCAAAATATGGCTGTATTTCGTAGAAGTCTCCCAGAAAAGCTCAACCTTTGGCAGAGAACAGAGCTACCTCCAATAGAAACCAGAGGAGGCACTCATTAAGGATAATGTGAGTTCTGAATGTGTTTTTACTTTTTCTTTCCTCCTCTTCGCCTGCTGGCTGGTGGCTCTAAATTGATCTCCAGCTGTTTTTCCATGTTAATTCTTATCAGAGCTCAGATGTGAACTTCGAGACTGTATAACATTGTCAGGGACTCTTCCCAGCTCATAAATCGGAAGTGTTGGCCTGTTCAGAACTGGGGTGTAAAGGTAGTAATGGTTTAAAGGACTATTTATATCCTGTTATCAAAATTGACAATGTCCTTATAAACATTGCCACTCTACATGAATGGTTAATTCAGTCCACTGAAAATGAAATACCATGGGCTGGATACCATTATATGAATGTGGTATAAGAACCAGAATAAGGGAGGGATAGTTTTAGAATCAACAAACATGAGCTAAAATGAAGGAAAGATGGTCTAGTGGTTATGGCACTGCCTTGGGAGACCTTGGTTTGATTTCCCTTTCTGACATGGACTTCCTGTAGGACCTTGGGAAAGTCATTTAGATGCTTTGTGACTCAATTCCTCATCTGTAAAATGGGGATAACAGCACATACTTACCTCACAGGGGTGTTGTAAAGCTAAATAAATGAAAGATCTGAAGTGGGCATCCATCTCTGCTTTTTGCAGATGGATGCACTGAAACACGGATAGTTTCTTGGCCCCACTGAAGTCAGTTGAAGTTTTGCTATTGTAGTCTATTCTATATAGCTTCTTTTACTGTGTTCTTCATTGTGGTGTCTGAGCGCCTTCCAGTAGTGCATTAAGCAATGTGACCACACAGCTGTAATGTGTTGTTCATTCTCTCATCCTCCCCCAAGATGGAGAAATGTCTGCAACTGAGTGTCTTGTTTTGGTAGGTTTATGGGGGAGAGGAGGGTTTAATCTACATGGTACTATGTATTTATCTTAGAAAATGAAAGCCAAAGACATGTGCCATGCAGTTGCAGCAGAAGGTGGTGAGTTTTCTGATGGCCCTTAGTTCCTGAGGGAGTTCATTCCACAAGTTCAGACCAGCCCCCGAGAAAGTTCTATCTCCTTCCCTTATTGTAGAGAGTTGCATTGTGCCAGATTGACTTCAGTGGGGCTGGGGTTTCACCCCTAGAGATGGAGGGACACATTGTGACAAGGGATAGAATCCAGGAGTGGTGGCCTATAGCCTATCTGTAGTGACAACTATCACATGGACTACTGGGTCTGAAACCACAGAATAAAAGCTAGTCAAGTAACAAACTTTTGTTCTTTCAAAAGTAAAATAACTAGTATTATGGGAAAAGCACTGGGCAAATTAAAGAAATGACACAGAGATCTGGAGAATAGTTCTCAATGAAGCAAGTTGGAGCTTCTAGGTAGTCTGCACGGATTTGAAAATAATGAGACTATCAGTTTTCTTCAAAAAATATTACTTGGGATTTCAAACTGCTGACTAGTTATCCAACTATTGAAAGAGAGTTCATTGCTCTCTCCGGAAAGGATGTGGGGATGGAGATGAATCCTAAAATGTTTTCAAATGCTTCATTTTTCAAGCTACTATAACTGCCTTAAAACAGCAGAGTCTGTTAAATCCATTAGCTTTCACACTGTATTAACATATATTCTGATTTTTCCTCTGGCAAGTTCCTAGTTTCAGTTCTAGTTTTAAATTTTTTATATATATACACATACTGCAAAGTAGAAAAAAAATCGTATAACACAGCCACTCTCTAGCATGGTAATAAAGTCACTATAAAGGCAAACTCCAGCTGAAGATGTGATAATATTTGTGAAAGCAGAATTTCCTCAGGCAACAAAGAGTGACAAAGATATGGAAATAGATCCATTTTTTAGTACTCGGATGTGAGAGCTCATGTTTGCACAATAATTATTTATCTGAATTATTAATTATGTTTCCTTTATTTATTCATTATTTCTCTTTTTTCTTAGCTTTCTTCTTGGAATGTATTGGAGACAATATTTTATTTCAGAAAGTGGAGAAAGCTACTACAGGGAAGGCTGTTCTAGATTTGATTTTGACAAATAGGGAGGAACTGGTTGAGAATTTGAAAGTGGAAGGCAGCCTGGGTAAAAGTGATCATGAAATGGTAGAGTTCATGATTCTAAGGAATGGTAGGAGGGGAAACAGCACAATAAAGATAGATTTCAAGAAGGCAGACCTTAGCAAACTCAGGGAGTTTGTAAGTAAGATCCCCAGGGAAGCAAGTCTAAGGGAAAAAAACAGTTCAAGAGTGTTGGCAGTTTTTCAAAGAGACATTATTAAGGTCACAAGATAAACTATCCCACTCCGTAGGAAAGCTAGAAAGCATGGCAAGAGACCACCCTGCCTTAACCAGGAGAACTTCAATGATCTTAAACTCAAAAAAGAGTCCTACAAAAAGTGTAAACTAGGTCAAATTTAAAAGGATGTATATAAGCAAATAACACAAGTATGTAGGGACACAATTAGAAAGGCCAAAGCACAATAACAGAAAATATGGAAATAGCAGGTGTGTTAAATAACTTTTGTTTCAGTTTTCACCAAAAAGGTTAGTAGCGATTGGGCATCAAACATAGTAAATGCCAGTGGAAATGAGGTAGGATCAGAGGTTAAAATGGGGAAAGAACAAGTTAAAAATTACTTAAACAAGTTAGATGTCTTCAAGTCATCAGGGCCTGATGAAATACATCCTAGAATACTTAAGGAGCTGATTGAGGAGGTATCTGAGCCATTAGTGATTATCTTCAAAAAGTCATGGAAGACAGGAGAGATTCCAGAGGACTAGAAAAGGGCAAATATAGTGCTCATCTATAAAAAGAGAAATAAGGACAACCTGGGGTTGTCAGCTTAACTTCAGTACACAGAAAGATAATGGAGCAAAAAACTCAGCAATTAGTTTACAAACACCTAGAAGACAATAAGGTGATAAATAACACTCAGCATGGGTTTGTCAAGAACAAATAATGTCAAACCAACCTAATACCTTTCTTTGAGAGGATAAGAAGCCTTGTGGATAGGGGGAAGTGGTAGATGTGGTATATCTTGAATTCAGTAAGGCTTTTGATACTGTCTCACATGACCTTCTCATAACAAAACTAGGGAAATACAACCTAGATGGAGCTACTATAAGGTGGGTGCATAAATAGTTGGAAAACCATTCCCAGATTGTAGTTATCAGTGTTCACAGTCAAGCTGGAAGGGCATATCAAGTTGGGTCCTGCAGGGATCAGTTCTGGGTCCAGTTCTGTTCAATATCTTCATCAATGATTTAGATAATGGTATAGAGAGTACACTTATAAAGTTTGCAGATGATACCAAGCTGGGAGAGGTTGCAAGTGCTTTGGAGGATAGGATTAAATTCAAAATGATCTGGACAAACTGGAGAAATGGTTTGAGGTAAGTAGAATGAAATTCAATAAGGATGAATGCAAAGTACTCCACTTAGGAAGGAACAATCAGTTGAGCACATACAAAATGGGAAATGACTGCCTAGGAAGGAGTACTGCGGAAAGGGATCTGGAGGTCATAGAGAATCATAAGCTAAATAGGAGTCAATAGTGTAACACTGTTGGGAAAAAACAAAGCATACATTATTCTGGGTTGTATTAGCAGGAGTATTGTAAGCAAGACATGATAAGTAATTCTTCCACTCTACTCTGCACTGATTAGGCCTCAATTGGAGTATTGTGTCCAGTTGTAGGCACCACATTTCAGGAAAGATGTGGACAAATAGGAGAAAGCATAGGCGCCGACTCCATGTGTGCTCCAGGCAGGGGTGAAAGTAACTTAAAGGACTTACCAGTACGCTGGAGTCCAGAGCAGAGGTGTGGCCTCAACCGGAAGAGGCGTGGCCTCAACCGGAAGAGGCTGGGCCTTTAAATCAAGATTTAAATGCCCCGCTCCGGCTGTGGCTGCGAGCCCCGGGGCCTTTAAATCACCTCCGGAGCTACCAGCTGCAGAGGCGGCTGGGAGCCCTGGGGCTAAGGGGTGATTTAAAGGGCCCAGGGCTCTGGCCGCCGCTACCACAGAGGAGCTCTGGGCCCTTTAAATCACCGATGGAGCCCTGCCCCCGCTACCCCGGGGCTCCGGCAGCCGGGCTCGGGCGGCACTTTAAAGGGCCAGGGCTCCCCACAGCGGCAGGAGCCCGGGGCTCTTTAAAGCGCCGCCCGAGCCCTGCTGCCTGAGTCCCAGGGTAGCGACGGTAGGGCTCGGGGGGTGCTTTACAGGGTCAGGGCTCCCCGTAGCAGAAGGAGCCCTGAGCCCTTTAAATCACCGCCCGAGCCTGGCTGCCTGAGCCCCGGGGTAGCGGCGGCAGGGCTCGGGAGGCGATTTAAAGGGCCCAGGACTCCAGCCACTGCAGGGAGCCCCAGGCCCTTTAAAGCACTAGCCTGGGGAAGCCGGTCTGGTCCGGCACCATACCAACTTACGTTCACCTCTGGCTCCAGGGCCTATGGGGGGGGGGGAAGTGTGTGCTCAGCACCCAGGAGTCAGAGCTTGAGTGTGGAATGTGATAAGTGTTGTGCTGCTAACAACTTCTGCCCTTGGGGAAGGGACATTGATTATAATCAGAGGCAGGGTGATTAGGATAACAAAAGGCTTGTTGTTAAATTAAATTAAGGATCGTTAGATGATCCTGAAACTATTCTCAGGCACTCCAGTTAGGATAGGGTAGGAATAAATGGTCCATTTTCAGAATGGAGAGAAGTAAATAGTGGTGTTCTCTGAGGGGCTTGTACTGGTCTGGGACCAGTGCCATTCAACATATTCATAAATGATCTGCAAAAAGGGGTAAACAGTGAGGTGGCAAAGTTTGCAGATGAGACAAAATTACTCAAGATAATTAAGTTCAAAAAGACTGCAAAGAGTTACAAAGGGATCTCACAAAACTGGGTGACTTGGCAACAAAATGGCAGATGAAATTCAATGTTAAATGCAAAGTAATGCACATGGCAAAATATAATCCCAACTATACATACAAAATGATGGTGCCTAAATTAGCTGTTATCTATCAAGAAACAGATCTTGGAGTCATTTGCAATATTCTGAAAGCACTATGTTTCCAGAGTACTGCAAATTCATAAGAATCTTTCTCACTGTGCCTGTATCATCCTGAACTGCGGAATGCTCATTCTCCAGCTTCAGAAGACTTAAACATTCTCTCCAGTCATCAAAGGGACAGACACAACTGAATAATGTAGCTGTCCTCAAGGTGCATCAAAACAATACCAGAGAACCTAGATGTAAATAATATTGCTGACAGTTTCATCTAGAAAGCTACAGTGAGACATAATTTCTTTAAACTGGGACATTAGTAAAGACAGCTTGTAAGGGATTGCAATGATTTTAATATACTGTAATTCATGATTATGGAATGATGTAGTTCATAACAATTGAATCATTATTAAAATAGTAAAGATACCAATGATAGACACATTCAGTAACTAGAATACAAAAGAAGTGTCTAAATATGCTGAAAATAGCCTCCCCCCAAAACTGACAGTGCCCCCACACACACCTCTTCAAAAAAAACCACCAGCAAAAACAAAAGTCAGCGCCTATGGGAGAAAGTCCAGGGAAGTGCAACAAAAATGACGAAAGGTCTAGAAAACATGACCTATGAGGGAAGAGTGAAACAATTGGGTTTGTTTAATCTGGAGAAGAAAAGGCTGAGGGGGGACATGATAACAAGTACATAAAAGGTGATCGTTAGCCATTTGGTCCATTCCTGCGCAACTGCAAAGGCTTGGCGGCCTGAGAGCCCAACATTGGAACAGACTTGATGACCCCATGTAATAGAGGGTCTGACTCTGGACCGCCTCCACCCCTCAGTTGGTGGAATTTTATCCCGGATGTTACAAGCTACTCGGAGAACGGTGTTCGCTGGAATGTCTTGTGGCATCCTTGTGACATGTCCGAAAAGCATAAGCCGCCGCCTGTGGACAATGGCCCCAGTAGTATGTAGACCCGAGCAACCACAATCATCTGCATTACAGATGAAGTCATTCCACTTTATGCCCAATATATGACGTTGGCATTTTGTGTGGAAAGCCTCCAGATTTGTCCAGTCTGAGCAGTGTAGAGTCCGTGTTTTGCAGCCGTACAACAATATGGGAAGGATAGAGCTCGAATAAATCCTGAACTTGGTTGTCATACTAAGATGAGGTTGATTCCATATCCATTGTAAACAGCCCATGGCAGATACTGCAATGCCAGTCCGATGGAGAACCTCCGTGTGAGAATTGGAGGAGCTGGTAAGTATAGAACCCCAGATAGCAAAAGCTGGAAACTGATTTGATGGTTTCGTTGTTCAAAGAGATTGGAGTCGCAGGTGGATCTGGTCCGAGATTTTGCAGTTTTGTCTTTGACCATGAAACATGGAGACCAATCTTAGCTGATTCCTCCTCCATGTGCTGGAGTGCCTCACAAAACCTGTCGGGGCTCTGTACTAGGTTTAGGTTGGACATTAGGAAAAATTTCCTAACTGTCAGCGTGGTTAAGCACTGGAATAAATTGCCTAGGAGGCTGTGGAATCTCCATCATTGAAGATTTTTAAGAGCAGGTTGGACAAACACCTGTCAGGGATAGTCTAGATAATACTTGGTCCTGCCAGGAGTGCAGGGGACGGGGCTAGATCAGAGGTTCTCAACCAGGGGTCTGGGGTTCAAGGGGGGGGGGGGTGTCACAAGCAGGTTTCAGGGGGGCCTCCAAAATAAATCAGAGAGCAAAGCCAGCGTTAGATTCGCAGGAGCCCAGGGCAGAAAGCCCAAGCCCCGTCATGCGAGGCTGAAGCTGAAGCCCGAGCAGCTGGGGTCCCCAGTGGCCCCTGCCCTGCTTGCTGTCCCCTAATGCCAGCCCTGGCTTTTAATCTACTGAATATGTAGAAAAGCAGGTGCTGTGGCACAGGTGGGCCATGGAGTTTTTATAGCATGTTGGGGAGGTGGGGCGCTCAAAAAGAAAAAGGTTGAGAACCCCTGGACTAGATGATCCCTTGAGGTCCCTGCCAGTCCTATGATTCTATAATTCTCTGCATCCTCCTCCCCTTTTCTTTTTGGCTTCATCAATTATTCCTCAGATCTGATTCATTGATTGAGTCACACATTTTAAAGGACAGAAGGGAACACCAAGCTCATCTAGTCTGACATTCTGCATAACCCAGGCCATAGAACCTCACCCAGTAATTTCTAGATCAAGCCTATAACTTCTGTTTGAACGTCTGACTGAATTACTTGATAGCTTGAATTACATCCAGAGCATGCTGCATGACCCCGATGTTTGCCCAGGGAGTTGAAGGCGTTGGGGATAATTGCTTTATGGTGGGTGGAGATTTGATGGAGAAAGTCCCACCTCTTGGGTTTGTTGAGGTTAGAATTTTCCTGGACTGTTTCTGGGGATTTGCTGCTGGTTTTGTTTTTTGTTATATTGTTATTTTAAGAAGTGTCAAAGGCTCTCAGATTAACAGGCAGGGCACTTTCCAGTTCGAGTAAAACCAAGGGGTAAGGGATTGGTGTAGGGATTTTAGAATACAGTCTGCTCCCACTCTAACAGCATTGTTTACATTGGCATTAATGGGAGCATGATCAGGCTCTAAATGAGTTAAATCCTTTCTTTTTCCCCACCTACAGTTTTGAATCATAGCAGTAAGAGATGGAAAAGAGATATAGAGAGAGATTAGATATAGATATATTCATCTACATTGCCCTCACTCTGGCAATTGCAGGATTGTTCAGTACAGTACGAGGGGATTTTGACAGTGATTTATATTGCTGTTGTCTTTTACTCATTAAACAACAAAAATAATATGGGTCCCAAATAACCACATTTGCTAAATACAAACATGCCAGGCCTAGTTAAAAAACACACTGGGTCTGCATACACGCTCTTGCTCTGGCTGGTTTCTGGTGGCTTCTAAAACTTAGTGAGATCTACTAGATGGCTCAGAAACTATTTAATATTGTCCTATCCCTATACACTACAATAGCACAGTTCATCCTGATAGCTATGTAAACTATGGCCCAAACTCAGAAGGCCACATCTAATGAGAGGATGCATGTAAATTACACATTGCTGCAGAGGTGTGAATCTAAGTCTTGTCCACCCTTTAGCCTTACTTAGCTTCATCTCAGATTTTGGGCTTATAGCACACAGATATGAGCCATGTGATCTTACCACTGAATTGCAGTTGCCTCTGTGGTGGGGTGTTTCACAGCATATACCAAACCAAAAAAAATGTAGAATTCTATATCCACTTATAAGAGGGTGAGCTTTAAGTAGGCAGACTATAATTACTAGAGAGCGTGACGTTGTGCAGTCTATATGGTTTTATAAAAATATAAGTGAATAT
>NW_020664417.1:92530134-92591205 GCF_002925995.2 Terrapene triunguis | reverse complement strand
ATCGGGTGGCAGCTCCCAAGGGGGTTTCTGTGATCCAACCCGTCACACCACTTATAAGAGGGTGAGCTTTAAGTAGGCAGACTATAATTACTAGAGAGCCCAGAATGTAATACTGATCCAGATTCTGATCTCAGTTATGTTCAAGAAGGCTAACGGCATTTTGGGCTGTATAAGTAGGGGCATTGCCACCAGATCGAGGGACGTGATCATTCCCCTATATTCAACATTGGTGAGGCCTCATCTGGAGTACTGTGTCCAGTTTTGGGCCCCACACTACAAGAAGGATGTGGAAAAATTGGAAAGAGTCCATCGGAGGGCAACAAAAATGATTAGGGGGCTGGAGCACATGAGTTATGAGGAGAGGCTGAGGGAACTGGGATTGTTTAGTCTGCAGAAGAGAAGAATGAGGGGGGATTTGATAGCTGCTTTCAACTACCTGAAAGGGGGTTCCAAAGAGGATGGATCTAGACTGTTCTCAGTGATACCTGATGATAGAACAAGGAGTAATGGTCTCAAGTTGCAGTGGGGGAGGTTTAGGTTGGATATTAGGAAAAACTTTTTCACTAGGAGGGTGGTGAAGCACTGGAATGGGTTTTCTAGGGGGGTGATGGAATCTCCTTCCTTAGAGGTTTTTAAGGTCAGGCTTGACAAAGCCCTGGCTGAGATGATTTAGTTGGGAATTGGTCCTGCTTTGAGCAGGGGGTTGGACTAAATGACCTCCTGAGGTCCCTTCCAACCCT
Source organism: Terrapene triunguis (assembly GCF_002925995.2). Taxonomy (NCBI): domain Eukaryota; kingdom Metazoa; phylum Chordata; order Testudines; family Emydidae; genus Terrapene; species Terrapene triunguis. Next base: position 92,590,465 of record NW_020664417.1, on the reverse strand, counting down.
GATATTCTATGATGATTCATGTCATTCCAGAGTAACAGAGATCAGAATCTCGCCCTCTGCATCTGAACCACCAAATCAAATTCTGGTGAAGATTTGCTCCAGATCTAAATATTGTGACTCTATAATGACTTAAGGGAGCACTCTATCCCACTAAAAGAGCAGCTTGCTAGAACTACATGATCCAGCTACAACAACATCTGCTCAGAAAACTGGAAGTAAAAATTATAAAACTTGTTTCCATTCTATTTTCAAAATTTCATTCCAGTGGATTTTTTCTGACCAGCTCTAGGCAGAACTGCCAAGATACCCATCTTCAATCTCAGGGACCCTTCCGGTTCCCAGGGTTCACTGCACTACAGCTGATGAAGTACGCTGGAAGCAGCCCAGCATGGCTGTGGCACAAAACCTTCTCCAATTCCATCTGCGAACAACAGAAGGATTTCTCGTAGGTCTATACCATAGTCATTCCAGAAGCAATAAAGATGTTTCTTTCCCTCAGCCATTGCAGCTGTGAAATGGCAGCCAGTGGAGCTATTCCAAATAGTGGAGAATCTAATCAATCTACATCACAACAAACAGACATCCGTCCTGAGCACATACTGTTGGGAAGAGTTCCTTGGCATAGTTTGCAGAAAAAATCAACTCTACACAGGATGGGCTCAGGACAAGCCATTCTAACCTAGACCAAGAAGTCACAACCACCCCACAGCCCTTTAAACCTGTTGCAACTATGATGTGTTGAACTACTCAGAATTGTGAGAGCTGCTAGCTACAATATAGATATTTTCCCTCCTTAGCTGATGGAAGCCAATAACGAATAATCAAATCCTCTATGAATCAAAATCATGAATGCCTCCTTCAGAGAAGATAATGTACTAGCTTCCTTAAAAATCTAGGATTCCTTACATTCAAGATTTAAGCTAGGTCATGACACTTAAGCAGCCCTATTAACACTATGGATAACCTCCTTGGGTATGTTTATACTGCAATACAAAAAACGTGGCATGGCTGCAGCTAGCCTGGGTCAACCAACTCAGAGTGCTGGACTAATAATTGTAGCATAGACATTTGGGTCCGGCTGGAGCCCATGCTCAGGAACCCCTCCGGGTAGGGAGGGTCTCAAATCCTGGACTCCAGCCTGAACCTGAATGTCTACACTGCAATGTTTAGCCCCACACCCTGAGTCTATTGACGCGGGTTCTGAGTCTTGGTGTTATGGGTATTTTTTTAACTGCAGTGTAGACATACCTCTTATGTCCAGGGATAGGGTGACACCTCAGTGCTCATAATTGTCAACTTCTCTGCAGCCTTTGATGCTGTCAAGGCTGATTCCCCACCCTTGCACTTTGAGTGCAGAAGATGGGGGCTCGCAAGGATTTTAAAATTAATACTGGCCACTCCAGGCTTGGATTAAACTCCCAAGGTCACAGCTTCTCTCTGACCTTGGATAGGTAAATGCTGCCATCACCCAAGTGAAAAAGACCCTCCCCTTTTGAGAACCCAGGATGGAACACTTGGGAATTCTTTCCTGTGGAGTACCCTCAAGCCCTTTCACCACCACCACCCTGGAAAGAGCTGAGGAAAAAAAGAAAGAAAATCAGCTGTTGCCACCAGCTAATTAAACAACATGTGCACAAACTTCTTAGGGACACAAAAATCCAGTCCTCTTTTTAAAAAAGGTAACATTTATTAAAAACAAAAAGAAAGGAAATACATTTGGAACATAGGCTTTTGCTAGATTTTAAAAGAGCAATTCCAAAAATTAAGCACCCAAAATAGCTTTCTTGGGGGTTCAGCTTAAAGGTTACAAGCAAACAAAAGCATCTGGGATTAGCACAGAGGAGTCCACAAGCCAAGAAATAAAGAGAAATAACCCGAATCGCGTCTTTCTAAACATTCCCTGTCCCAATGAATCCTTCTAGGTATGGATGATGAATTTCAGATGTGATCCAAACTTTACACAGCATGTCAGCTGCCCCCATCCCTTCAACCCAGAGAGAACAACAGAGACAAAGGGAAAGTCGTCGCCCCCCATTTAAAAATGTTCTAGCCTTCCCATTGGCTCTTTTGGTCAGGTGCTCACTTCCTTTTTTTTTTTTAAACCTTGGGGACTTTTTTACCCTTTACAGGTAAAGCAAGCAGTCACCAAGAGGGACTTTATAGCTAACTGGCTGGCTGGGTGCCTATACACAGGAGCTCTCCTCCCCCCCTCTTTTCATTTATCACAGATAATATCAATTACAAAGTGCTGCTGACCCACTTATACTGACCCAGCAGGCATAGATGTATGTAATGTCTACAGTCATTCCTCTCCAATACAAACCAGAGAGCAGATCTCCCTAAGGATCCATCCTATACTTTCTCTTCCCACCTCCAGATTCCGGGGTATGTTACTAAGTATTACAGGCCTGAAAAGTCTGGAGCTGGAGCTAAAAGTTTAAGAGTATTTAGACGGAAGGTTTTTGTTCAACTCATTACAGTGATAGTTGCTAGCCAGAAAATTCAGAGCTGGACTTCCCCAAGGTTTTTGGATACAGGGGTTTTGTTTGTGGATTATTTAAAAATAGACTCAATCACCCCTAGTGAATGAAAATTCAGAGCAGGGAAAAGCCAAGCAGTGGTGATAATTGTAGAAGAATGGCATGTTGTGAAATTAAAAAGTTTTGCAAATGTTTTCATCAACTCAGCATGCATTTCTAATTCAACACGCAGAACGGTGCTGATAATCAGGAATCTCTTCAATAAATGCCCCATGAGATAAGTAAAATAGGTTTCAGAAATTCTAATAAATTCCTTTCATATAATATTAGCATATTCTGCCCCCTGGATCTCATTTTTACCTATTAGAGAACTTGTCTGAGATCAGACAAAAGAACTTTTCTGTTCTGCTGGCATGCTGAGTGGAATTCATTATTAAACTTTATGCTGGGTTAATCTGATTTGAGAGAACACTAAAGATTCAGAGGATTCTTTTAGAACACAAAATATTCTGAGTTAAAGTAGATAATATTTGGGAGATATTGCCAACTATGAGACAGGAGGGTTTTTTTGCCCCAGCCCCCTAGCAAAGTTGGAAACAGCTGAAAGGAATGGGTTGGCGTACAGGACCAAGTAACAGGATTGAAGTATCTAGACTGGCATGTTTGATACAGTCCTTCATAACCCCAGGCAGTTCTGTGAGTATCTTTCAGATGAGACCTTTCGAAGATCACAGTCCTGTCAAATGTGCATAGACAGAGGAATTCCTGTGGCACTGTTTGTAAGAGTGTGGTTTTATCCTGTTCTTGTTCAAAATCTGTCATCTCCATATTGCTGTACAGTGGGCTGCTCCTTCATCTGTCTGCTGCCTTCTACCTAGGGAGTGGGTGAAATAACAAATTTAGTCAGATCTGTCCTAGTGCTGCAGTCGATGCCCAGGCAAAACTCACAGTGACCACTAATAGTTTGTAAAGCACTTTGGACCCCTTCTTCTTGGTTGTATATAGTAGAGATGGGCCAAAACAAGACCCCCAAAGCTGAACCTCTTAGCCTGGTCTACACTGGGAGGTGGGTGGAGGGAATCAATCTAAGTTACGCAACTTCAGCTACGTGAATAACGTAGCTGAAGTCGACGTACTTAGATCGACTTACCGTGGTGTCTTCACAGTGATGAGTCGACTGCTGCTGCTCTCCCGTCGACTCTGCCTGTGCCTCTCGCCGAGCTGGAGTACAGGAGTCGACGGGAGAGTGCTCGGGGGTCGATTTATCATGTCTAGACTAGACACGATAAATCAATCCCCGCTGGATCGATCGCTGTCCGCCGATCCGGCCAGTAGTGAAGACATACCCTTAGAATATTTTGAGGGAGGGAAAGGTCGGCTTCAAAACCTCAGATTCAATTTGCCTTTACAGTTTGGTTCCTAGTCTCAGGCTAGGTCTACACTACAGCGGGGGGTCGACCTAAGATACGTGAATAGCGTAGCTGAAGTGGCGTATTTTAGGTCGACTTACCTGGCTTTGAGGACGGCGGCAAGTCGACAGCTGCCGCGCCGCCGTCGACTCCGCTACCGCCTCTTGCCGCGGTGGATTTCCGGAGTCGACGGCAGAGCCATCAGGGATCGATTTTATCGCGTCTTCATTAGACGCGATAAGTCGATCCCCGATAGACCAATTGCTACCCGCCGATCCGGTGGGTAGTGAAGACGTGCCCTCAGATGTAAAACAGGAAAGGGCCTACATTTGGCTTCCATTTTGGGTGCTTGCCCCGGGATAGCAGATATCATACAAGAACAGCTGATCTCCCAATATTTGTAGAGGAAATCTTTGAAAATCAGTGAGATTTCAGCACCTTTGAATCAGAACTTGAATGTTAGACTTAGTTCAGCTGCAAACCCAAAGCCTAGTCTAAATATAACTGGGATTTCAATTCGGAAATGAACAAAGCCTCCTGAAATTGGCTAGCTTATAAGTGTAATGCACAATAGAAACCTGTTTTTTGCTGAAACTCCTTTTAACCAAAGCATTTTAGTGTCACCTGAGGATGTATTGTGCCCTGGGATCCTCATCACAGGATGGTGAACATGAAGTCTGCTTATTTTATCCAAAGAGCTTAATTTTCACTGCCATCTGGGGTTAGAGAGCCTGGAGCAGAAATTGGACGATGAGCAGGAACCGTTAAAATCAGGAGAGACAGAGCAACTGGCTTTGAAGTCTTTGCTTTGGAGTTCAGGCAACTAAGGGCGGACATCAAAGCTGGTTCCCCTAACTTTACTAACGGTCAGTTTCCCAAATGCTGAAGTTGTTCCCCACCGTTTTGGAGATTATGTGCTGTGTGGTTATTAAACGCATCACCTCATTGCACAAGGAAACAGTTTTCCCTTTAAAAAGATCCGCATTCACTTTTCTAGGCCAGTGTTGCAGAAAAAAAAAATCCCATCATGTAAACACAGAAAGCTGCATTTGAAAGTGAAGGTTTTAATTAAAATTGACATTTCAGGGACTCCTGCTTCTCCTGGCCGCCATCTTGCTTATGACTGACAAGTGTTTTGCAGAGCTGCCAAACCCCCTAAATTAATATTATGGGGAAAGAACAGGTGGAATAAATTATTCCTGCAAGGGAGGTTATGGGAATTAATTGAAAATTTGGACTATTAACCCAAACTCAAATATACAGCAGCAGGGTTCAGACATTCTTGGATTCCAGGAACATTCACATGACAAAGAAACCTTCAAGCATCAGAATAGTATTTAATTAGAATATTAGAGATGTCAAACTTCACTCAAGGCAAAGCCAAAGTGTGCATCTGTGCCCATGGACACACACTCATTATGCACTTTGGTAATCATTTACAGGACATAACAACAACTTTATTGAACCTAATTTATAGACACCATTACATATTCTTATGGGCCAGTAGATGGCTCTCTATTAACTTTTACCATAGATACATACATATCTCATGTAGAGAGCACTCTTGCAACACTTGTAAACACGACAGTTGTCAGTGAGGAAGCTGGAATTTTCCTGAGCTGGAAAATCCGAGGCCTCTAGCAATGGAGCTAAAAGAAAATTCCTTTCAGTGTGAGGAAATATTGTGATGTTATCATTACTGGGACCAAGGGAGGTCCCAGTGGAGGGAGACATGATCATGTGCACCAAACCAGCCTGTAATTTCAAAATCAAATCCCGACCTGTACAATTTTTGACTAATTCTATACTCCACGAGCAAAAGAAGTGATGAATAAGTTATAAGCATAACTTATTAATATTCCACCAATTTCAGGCAATACGATAAACCTCTCAGCAGCAATGTCTGCCTCTTCTTATGCACCTTATGTGTGTGTTTGAAAATTTGACTCAAACTCAAATATTATTGGGTTCATGTACCACTAAGGAAACAAGAAAAAAGGAGAAGAGAAAAATTCCAATGGAAAAATAAATACAGGACAGTAGTATAATAACATATACATGACACCCATTTGGCCTACTTTTTTTTGGAGGTTGGACTTTTGTTTTATCCAGAGCACAAGTTTCCCCTTTAACAAGAAAAAAAACAGGGAGTTTGTGATGGATGTGTTTTTGAGGTGGATTAAACTGAATCACCCGCACAAAAGCACATGGCTTTAAATTACAGAGAAACAAAATTTAAACATGAGCAAATTCTGGAAACCCAAAAACAAGTTCAAGAGGTTGAGATTCATGTCTGGGTTTGAATTATGCATAATAATGATCATTAATAATTAATAATAAAATACTCTGCACTAATAAATTTAATCAAGGAGCTCCAAAGTGCTTTATAAACATCAATGGTTTAAGTCTTACAGCATGCGAGTGAAGCACAATAGGTTAATATTATCCCCATTTAACAGAGAGAGAAGCTGAGGTAAAGTGACTTCCCCAGATGAGACAATGACAGGGCCAGGAATAAAACCCAGACATCCTGTATCCCCATCCTGTGCTCTAACCAGTAAACCACGCTTCCCCTTTCTTAAATCATGTTTAAAATAAGTTCAATTAGCACAACCATAACATTGGCATTCATGTCTTCCCGTTCTCCATCTAACTGCGGCTCACTGCCCCAGAGGCCAGACAGAGATGCCCTAAGTGCAGAGGAGTAAGTTGCACTCAGATATTGGAGGCAGAGGTGTGCATTAGCAAAGTCCATTTCCTCTGCCCTTGCTCTGTCACCCATGTTAGGGGAATTGAACCTAATACTTCTAGATCTCAAAACATGAATTTCTACTTAACCTGAGCTAAAAGCCTGATTCTCTTAGCTGGACGCCACAGGCAGACTCATAAGCCTCTATTTCGATCAGTTGCAACTGAGCACCATACTGTGTACGTGTGATTTACACACTCCTGGCTGGGGAAGCTAATGCCAAGTTGCAGAAGTCCACCCACATCAAATCTCCTTTACCATTTTCTTAAAAATTTGTTCAAGCACCAGTCAGAACATGGCTGCAAAACAGAATGATCCCTGACTGGGCCATCACTGTTTCATGGGACACCCCGGTGAGGTCTTTGATGGGGATTGAAGCTAGGAGCTCTGGATCTAAAAAGGGAAGCGTGTACTTCCCAAGGTAGATGACCCATGTATGATTACGGAATGGCTTTAGCTCACTCCTCTACCTCTACAGACACTAGTGGTGGGATAGGGCACTACATTGTGTGAGTGTGGATTACACAAGGTTAATCCTGCTACCCACCTTTTTCAGGGGAAACCTCTAGCTGACTTTTCCTACCGCTCCCCCTCTCATTCCACACCCTGGTAACTTTCCTCACTTCCACGCAGACTAAAAAGAGTCTCTTATTTTCACGCTGAGATTGCCTGATACCTTCTTTTGTCAGCTTCTTAGGAATGGAAGCTAATAATTATGTGGGAAACTCTGCTGCCCTTCACTATGGTCTTTCACACTCATTATCTTTTAAGAAAGGAGACTTATTTAGGCTGCTGCCATTTGCGTCCAAGAATACCTGCAAGACATCTCCGTTGGAGGTCGATAAGTATTCCAGGGCAATGTGTGTTGCCTGTTATTCAGATAGACACCGTGATTATTCAAAGAATTGCATTTTATTTCTGTTCCTTCTTTTCCCCCTTCCTGCTGATGCAAAACAAAAGTTCTTTCTTGAATCTTGTTGCTTACAGTGAAATTGCTCAGGGCAAGAAAAAAAGAAGCAAATTGCCAGGACCTGGCATGAAAACCTCAAATAGCACTAATTTCCAAGGAGAAGTATTTGCAATATCTTGAGTTGGGAAGAAGAATCTTCAGAGAGAAAGCCCCAAACTATTGTTAACACGTCTGAGGCTAGCTAAGATTCGTTCTTCTGCACACTGTTCTACTGAGGTTTTTATATCAATTAATCACCATGGTATCCAGAGCACCATGGTCACTGGCAGCAGAAAAGATCATAAGACTCCCATTCCAAAACCACAGTTCCTTACAACTTCAGTTAACGATGAATCTCTGCGAGTTGTTACCAATATGGGACCAGTGACACCCAGTTCTGATTCTATCCAGCAGGGTCTCATGACAGGCATAAGCATGAACCTTATTATTATTATATTTGTCTTCTTGCTCCAAGGTTTCTGTTTCAGAGTAGCAGCCGTGTTAGTCTGTATCCGCAAAAAGAACAGGAATACTTGTGGCACCTTAGAGACTAACAAATTTATTAGAGCATAAGCTTTCGTGGGCTACAGCCCACTTCTTCAACCTCAGTCTAAGCTTAGTCAGTTTGGGTACGTCTATACTTACCTCCGGGTTCAGCGGTAAGCAATCGATCTTCTGGGTTCGATTTATCGCGTCTTGTCTAGAGGCGATAAATCGATCCCAGAAGTGCTCGCCGTCGACACCGGTACTCCTGCTCCACGAGAGAAGTACGCGGAGTCGACGGGGGAGCCTGCCTGCCGCGTGTGGACCCGCGGTAAGTACCTTGTAGTTCGAACTAAGATACTTCGCCTTCAGCTACATTATTCACGTAGCTGAAGTTGCGTATCTTAGTTCAAACTGGGGGGTTAGCGTGGACCAGCCCTTTGTGTGTCCAGAAAACATAACTTTTTTTTCTTTCTTTTTTTTTTTTTTAAAGCAATCTCCTTTACCATTTTCTTAAAAATTTGTTCAAGCACCAGTCAGAACATGGCTGCAAAACAGAATGAGTAAGAGCATCGTGTTCTTTTGAAAGGTTGGTTTAAAGGGTTTTGAACTGACTCTAGCATATATGTCCCTCGGGGACATCTTTGATTTCTACATTGTTCTCCTGATCACACCGTGTGTTGCCAGAATGAGATTTTTTTCACTGTTTGTCTTCTTTTTCTTATTGGGCTATGTGCTGAGGCAAAAAATCTGTCAGACGAACAGCTGAATATAAATGTTATTCCTACGAAGGCTCTTGATATTATAGCCCCACATATTTGGAATATTGATCACAGAGCTGTAATTAGCAATTAAAAGCTTAATTTCCTTTTCCACAGATTTTTGACTAATTTTATGCCAAAGACAGCCTAGGAGTGACATAAGGGCAATAAAAATTGTACAGAAGCTGCACCATCGTAATTGTTAAACATATGGCCACATGCCATGAAGGGGGGACATGCGAGTTATTAACTAGGGAATGAACAGGAATATGATGCAGATTTGATAACGAGAAAGGCTTGCTTCTCAGTGCTTTCATTTTCCTTCCCTCTCTCATTATATTTGCCTTCCATACCTTGCGTGTTCGTTACTTAGCTATCATGAGCTAAATCAGCTTTCACATTAGACCTACAGTGATCATGAGAAATGTTGATTTAAAGGCACAGACTAGAGAATGTTACATTTTAACTCATTAGTTAGATACTGGAACCTTGATTTTTATGGCATGGTTGTAAAAATAAGAATTCTAACTCAAACAGGCAGTGGGCTAATAGCAGAGAAAGGGGATTGTGGGTAATTTCTTGCTTAGATTGGTGGTTCTTTGTCCTACATTTCCTTGCTTGGTTCAGATCTAAAGGGTGCAGAATATTAACAACAATATAAGCATTTTTGCATTCCATTGTGAAGTGGAAACTGGTCCCATTTGTTATATTATTTCTTTATGGTAGTACCTAGAGCAGAGGTGGGCAAACTATGGCCCGTGGGCCACATCCGGCCCGCGGGATCATCCTGCCCAGTCCCTGAGGTCCTGGCCACGGAGGCTAGCCCCCGGCTCCTCCCCCGCTGTCCATTCCTTCCCCGCAGCCACGCCGCCGCGCGCTCCTGCTGAGCAGATCGGCAGCGCTGTCTGGCAACGTGTCTGTAGAAACCTTCTTGTCACCCTTCACATCCCTTGCTAGCTGCAACTCCAAAGCTGTGCTTTGGCTTTCCTGATTACACCCATGCATGCTCGAGCAATATGTTTATACTCCTCCCTAGTCATCTGTCCAAGTTTCCACTTCTTGTAAGCTTCCTTTTTATGTTTAAGCTCCCTGAAGATTTCTCTGTTACGCCAAGCCGGTCGCCTGCCATATTTGCTATTCTTTCTGCACATCGGGATGGTTTGTTCCTATGCCCTCAATAAGGATTCTTTAAAATACAGCCAGCTCTCCCGGACTCCTTTCCCCCGCCATATTAGCCTCCCAAGGGATCCTGCCCATCAGCTCCCTAAGGGAGTCAAAGTCTGCTTTTCTGAAGTCCAGGGTCCGTATTCTGCTGCTCTCTTTCTTTCTTTTGTCGGGATCCTTAACTCAACCATCTCATGGTCACTGCTGCCCAGGTTGCCACCCACTTCTACTTCGCCTACCAATTCTTCCCTGTTTGTGAGCAGCAGGTCAATAGGAGCACGGCCGCTTGTTGCTTTCTCCAGCACTTGCACCAGGAAGTTGTCCCCAACACTCTCCAAAAGCTTCCTGGATTGTCTGTGCACTGCTGTATTGCTCTCCCATCAGATGTCAGGGTGACTGAAGTCCCCCGTGAAAACCAGTGATCTGGAAACTTCTGTTAGTTGTCCAAAGAAAGCCTTGTCTACCTCATCCTCCTGGTCTGGTGATCTATGGCAGACACCCACCACGACATCACCCTTGTTGCTCTCGCCTTTAAACTTAACCCAAAGACTCTCAACAGGCTTTTCTCCAGTTTCATACTGGCGCTCTGAGCAATCATACTTCTCCCTTACATACAGTGCAACTCCTCCACCTTTTCTTCCCCTCCTATCCTTCCTAAACCGTTTATACCCATCCATGACAGTGCTCCAGTCATGTGAGTTACCCCACCAAGTCTCTGTTATTCCAATCACATCATAGTTCCTTGACTGTGCCAGGACTTCCAATTCTTCCTGCTTGTTTCCCTTCTTGCATTCGTGTACAGGCACCTAAGATAACTAGCCGATTGCCCTTCTTTCTCAGTATGAATCATGAGGCCTCCCCTGTTGCATCCTCCTCCTTGTGTTTCCTCCCGGTATCCCACTTCCCCACTTACCTCCGGGCTTAGGTCACCATCCCCCGGTGAACCTAGTTTAAAACCCTCCTCACTAGGTTAGCCAGCCTGCCTGCGAAGATGCTCTTCCCTCTCTTTGTTAGGTGGATTCCATCTCTTCTTAGCAATCCTTCTCTGATACAACGCAGGGTTGATACTTGGATCTCTAGTCTTTTAACCTTCTCTTTCAATATGCAGACTAGCTTGCACTTCGTGTAGATGAAGTCGCTTCTATCCTCTGGGAGAAAGACAAGCATGGCACATCCTCTGCAGGTCGCAACAGCTGATCGCTCACTATCCATAATGTCTTCCTTCTAAGAGCCTCTTCAGATATTGTATTTACTGCTCACAGAAGCCTGAAAGGCCAAAAAAAAAAAAACACCCACCTCTGTGGGAACTCCCCCCAAGCAAACTCCCAGGCAAACTCCCTCTGTTTACCTGTCCTCCGTTCGCTGCTATTTTGGAAAGGAGAACTGAAGAGATTGCCTGAATGGAAGAGTGAAAAATGTCATTTCTTGTTTGAAACCAACCCCCCTTTTTTAATGAGATCTAGATGGCTGTGTATTTCAAAAAGGCAGGGTGGCCTAATAGCGAGGCACTGGCCTAGGACTTGACAAACCTGGATTCAGTTCCCTGCTCCAGGACAGACTTCCAGTGGGACCTTATGCATGTTAGCCTCTCTGTGCTCAGTTCCCTATCTGTAAAAGGGGAGAATAGCCCTTCCCTATCTCAAAGGGGCAATGGGAGGGATACATTAAAGATTGTGAGATGTTTGGATACTACACAATGGGGGGCATATAATTACCTTAGGTAGATACAATTTCCTTTCAGTTTCACTATGTGATGTTAGCAGCCAAAAGAGCACCCATATATGTTAGACCTCCTATATAAATATATATCAATACCAACACAGAGATTAGATAGCCCAGGTGTCTATTTGATGTAAGTTGCCATTGTTCAGTATTTTACAGCACATTTAGGGCTTGATTGTACAAGGCTATGAGTACCCTGGCCCTGATCCAGTGCAGCATTTAAACACGTGCTTAACTGTAAACATGCTCACTGCAATAGGGCTCATCATATGCTTAAAGATAAGCATGAGCCTAAGTACTGTGCTGGATCCTGGTCTGAATGCTCAACATTTGGCACAGCTGAGCCTTTACAATGCTATATAAATAACAGATGTTGTCTCTAGTATTATACACAGATAGGAAAACATGGACAGAATTTGTATTCATTGGCTTTTGTTTTTATAAACCCAAATAGCTGCAGGTATGTTTATTTGTCCCAGCAGTTTAGCTCATTTAAAGCACGTGGTATACACAAATACATACATATACATAATCCATGTGCTAAGGATAATGTGGAGGTCATCTGAACTATGAATTATCCAGTGTATTAAAGAGACTTCACTGTGGCAGATAATAAAAGTCCAAGCTAACATACATGTTGACAACCCTTCAGATTCTAGGCTGGATCATTATCCTGAGTATCCACTTCTATTAGACTCAACAGTAGCAATCCAGCCCTTTGCAGAAGACCAGCCCAACGCATATGACAGGTTTCAGAGTGGTAGCCGTGTTAGTCTGTATCAGCAAAAACAACGAGGAGTCCTTGTGGCACCTTAGAGACTAACAAATTTATTTGGGCATAAGCTTTCGTGGGCTAAAACCCACTTCAAATGAGTTACCCAAAACAGGACTTAAGTGGTGGTTAGGCCTTGTTCCAGACCTCTGCACAACATTCAATTTCATTAGCTGACCTGAATTGCAGTATTGTTACATCTCTTGATTTTATTGTGAGACTCATGGTATTTGGTGTTTTTCTTCAAGCACCGGCGCATGGAATGATGTGATTGGGTAAGAATCAGCTTTCCTAGTTCATATGATGGTGGAAAAAAGCTTGAAAAATGTGAGGAAACAGGAAGTCAAATATAAAGAACCCAAATCTGACTTGTTTTATTTTTTAAAAAAGCTCATGATTGTAGGGGGCCTAACTCATGGTTTTTGAGTGCTTGGGGTTCGAAATACTGTAACAGAATTTCATCTATTATGAGTAATAAGTTGACTTGGTTGAACGTTTTCCATCAGAAATTGCCAGTTTTCTCAGAAGTAAAACATTCCATGGAAATGTGTTGATTTTGATTAAATCTTATTTAAAAATTGGAATGAATCCTTCTGATAAGGTCAAAATGTTCCTTTTTGACTGTTTCGGAATGGAGCATTTTGATTTTCCATTTCAGAATGGCTTTTCATTTCAATGCTTTTTAACGTATATTATAAAATTTAAAAAAGTCAAAACTGGAATGAAACATTTTGTTTTTCTTGAAATGAAATGGTTCATTTGACCTGAAGCTTTTTTTTTTTTTCCAAAATGTTGTTTTGCAGAACATTGTTATGTTTATTTTGTTGGTTTTGCTCCATTTTGGAATGGGAAAAATCAAAATTGCAGAATTTCCCATGAAACAGAAAATCCAGATCTAATAGTAAGTATTAACAGGCAGGTAAAATATTGTTCCACTGAATCTGCTGTTCCTTTAAATCTTTGCACTGGTGGAAATAAATAGGGCTACACAACTGTATGCACAAGTTGCCACAGTTTCATCCTTGGCAACCCTGTAATTGATTTCTGAATTAATGACACCTCACATGGGCTGGGGATTTTTAATGCTTTGTTGCTCAATCTTCCTAAAATAGTGCTAAAAATGAACAGCTATGAAATATTTCATTTAGACATAATGAAGGACTAAATGAAAAGAAAAGAAGGATGAAAATAAGATTGTTGGGCCTGTATTCTTTTTAAACCTATTTCCTATGATAATTTTTGTGAAAAAGAGTAATTAACATGGCACAGCAAACAGATGAAAATGACTTGAAATCACTCACTTTTATGATGATGAGGTGCCTTTAATATTTTCCAATAGTTTCTATTAACAGGGGGCCTCATTATAGTATTTAGAATATTACATTGTGCACTGCAATTGCATTTGCTCATTATTGATGTTCCGCTCAAATTTGTAAAATGCCTGGAATTTCATTACACCCATCGTCTTCCTAAACACCTTAATCGGTTGCTCAGTTGAATTATTTCCTCAGGTGACATCGCTCTGGGAAAGATTAAGGCATGCAAGAACAAACTAAAAAAAAGGCTCTCTACAATTTTTTTATTGACCCCATGTCTTGACAATACCAGGGCTTCTGTGCCCAGTAAAACCAATAATCATCAATCATGCCCTGTAGGAGGCCTGAACAAGTTTTTTTAGGAATATGAATGTGATTTTTCAATCTGGAAAAAAATGTGCCAACAAAGTAAATAACATCATGAACTTAAATCATTCCCTGTTGACTGAGTTTTTGCCTTGGACCGAAACGGAATGACGGAAACCAACTTGTAGCTGCCAATTCTGTAGAGACAATAATGGGGAATACAGTGCAATCATTTCATGATTTAAATTTAGCTCAATGAAGCCAAAACCATCTGGTGCAAAGGACACTTTGGCAGATTGAGTTAAGTGAGAATGTTGTTCTTGTTGCTGTTATGGTCCGATAACAAAGGGATAATACACATCCAAACCCATTAAAAAAGCATTTGCAGTCTATCTTCCAACCAAAGTTAGAACAATAATAAGGGGCAGAGATGCTGATTGTAATTGCACAGCCTTTCCCAACAGAGACATCGTAAACCAATTGCCACTTGTCTGTTTGCAAAGATTTTCACTACAGGAATCATTTGAAAATGCATTCACTTGTGGCATCCTTTCATTTATGCGATAATATCATTACCCGTGTATTTTCCTTGGCAATTGCCTAATTCCCACCTGGGCGAAACAGTTCAGATCAAATTGGAATATCACTGAATCGTTCCCTGTTTTTAGGACAGAACTTGAACTGACTCTTTTTTGAAGTTGTGTAATGTTTGAGGAGAAAAATGGGTTGAGATTTTCAGTTCCCAGCTGGGACAGGAATCTGAGTGGGGAAAATGCCTGGAGAAAAGCTTTTCTTGCTGCATTCCTAATTACGAATGGGAATGAGGCATCTTGCAAACAAAGCCTGTTCCTGTGAGATTTCCCATCGAGTTTGCAGATTTAAACCGTTCAGGGAGGTCCATATGTTTTAAGATCTGGGGCCAAATTCAGAGCCTGCCTTGGTGGGATGTTTGCCCAAACGAACCTTTAATGCTGAACTGTTTTGGTTGTCTCAGCATAAAACTGATGAGGAAAACAGGGAGGTATATTTTGTGGTGATGATGCTATAACACAGCAGAAGTAGTATAGTTTGATAGAGGCAGCATAGTCTAATTAATATGAAACTGGATGATGAGGTCGCAGGTCTGGAATCTAGGCTAGGCCCTTCCACCAACACACTTGGCAACATTGCAAAAGTTGACTTTACTTTTCTTCTCATCTTTTGTCCGTCTGTTTAGACTGTAAGCTCTTCAAGACACAGACTATCAATTCATAGGTGCTTGTACAGCACCAGGCACAATTGGGCACCAATCTTGGTTGGGTCCTCCAGGTACTCCCATAATACAAATAAATAACAACAGTCAATGAAGGGCCTGATCCATAGGTCACTAAAGTCAATGATGATAGGTGGCTAATAATCCTTATAATAAATAAATAAATTAAATAATAGAACAGGATTGTCAGAGAACAAGAGAGGTCAGCTGCACTCACAATGCAACAAGATGAGAATTGTTTCATTGATTCAAATTCACACCGTTTTAGGGCCCGAAGAAACCATTTACAGTACCAGGATTAGAATTCAAAATGACCTTGCTACATTAGAGAACTGTTCTGAAATAAATAAGATGAAATTCAGTAATAAATACAAGTGCAAAGTACTACACTTAGGAAGGAAAAATCAAATGCACAAATACAAAATTGGGAATAACTGGCTAAGTGGTCGTGCTGCTGAAAAGGTTCTGAGGGTTATAGTGGATCACATTTTGAGTATGAGCCAACAAGGTGATGCCGTTGCACAATCGACATATCATTTTGAGGTATATTAACAGGAGTATCATATCATATCATAAGACATGGGAGGTAACTGAGACCTCAGCTGGAGTACTGTGTCCAGTTCTGTGTGCCACACTTTAAGAAAGATGTGGATAAATTGGAGAAAGTCCAGAGGAGAGGTACAAAAATGATCAGAGGTTTAGAAAACCTGACCTATGAGGAAAAGTTAAAAAAAACTGGGTATGTTTAGTCTTAAGAAAAGAAGACTGAAGGGGGACCAGATTAATAGTCTTTAAATACTGATGGGCTGTTATAAAGAGGTTGGTGATCAGTTGTTCTCCATGTCCGCTGAAGGTAGGATGAGAAGTAATCAACTTAATCTGTAGCAATGGAGATGTAGTTAGATATTAGGAAATCCCTGTCATTGGAGGTTTTTAAGAACAGATTAGATGTTTGTCTAATCCAGGGGTTCCCAAACTTGGTTCGTGGCTTGTTCAGGGTAAGCCCCTGGCGGGTCATGAAATGCTTTGTTTACCTGAGTGTTCACAGATACAGCCGCTCGCAGCTCCCAGTGGCCGCAGTTCGCCGTTCCCGGCCAATGGGAACTGCGGGAAGTGGCATGGGCCAGGCCACTGCTTCCCACAGCTCCTATTGTCTAGGAATGGTGAACCTCGGCCACTGGGAGCTGCGAGCGGCTGTACCTGTGGACACTCATGTAAAGAAAGCATTTTGCGGCCCGCCAGAGGCTTACCCTGAACAAGCCGCGAACCAAGTTTGGGAACCCCTGGATTAGACAAACACCTGTCAGGGATGGTCTAGATTTCCTTGGTCCTGCTTCAGTGTTGTGGGATGGACTAGATGACCTTTCAAGGTCCCTTCCAGCCCTGCATTTTATGGTTCTATGATTAAATCATCTAATTTGACCTCCCAATATCTTAGGCCATTAAATTTTATGCAGTAACCCCTGTACCGAGCCCAATCACTTGTGTTTGACTAAAGCGTAACTTGTGTTTGGATAAAAGATATCTTCCAGAAAGGCATTCGGTCTTGATTTGAAGCAATCAAGAGATGAAGAATCTACCACTTCCCAGGAAGTTTGTTCCAATGGTTAATCACCCTTTGGCTTCAGCTTCCAGACATTCATTCTTGTTAGGCCTTTCTCTACCAGATTAAAGAGTATTTGGTAATTTCTCTCTATTAAGCAAAGATGGTCAAAAACATGTCAATGGAACAATTTTCTCTCAAAAATGCAGTTTTCTTGAAGTTGAAACAAAACATTTTGACTTTTATCAATTTGATTAATTTCATTTAAACTTTTTTACATAATATATAAAAGTTGAAACAAAATGAATGTAAACAAAGTAGAAATGAAACATTCTGATGGTCACAAATCATTTTATTTTTATTTTGTAGGAAATTTCAAAAATTTCAGCTTTTGGTCCAATTTATTTTTCTTTTCTAAAAAATGTTGAAATTTTCTACAGAAGAGAAATTTCAGTTCCTGACCAGCTCTTCTATAAAGGTACTTATACACAAATAAAGCCACTTTTTGATTTTCTTTCTGATAACCAGAGATTGAGTTCTTTAAGCCTCTTAGGCTTTGTCTAGACTACACAGTTTTGTTGACAGAAGTCAGCTTTTGTCAACAAAACAGTGTAGGTGTACACACTGAAATGCTCCTCCTGCCAATGTAACTCCCCTGCTATGCCAACATAAGAAAACCACCTCAACAAGAGGCATAGTTAGTTAGAGTGTTCCTTACATCGGCTATTGGCTGTCATTCATGAAATTAACAAGAAAGCCAGCTCCCAAGCCGGGCTGCCACCCAGACCCCTGGCTTGGGCTGCCAACTGGGTTCCCCATTCCATGTTGGGAGCCTTGCTGCCCCATGGGGTCCCGGCTCCCCACTCCCTGCCAGGAGCACAGCAGCCGACTGGACTCCATGTGCGAATCTCCCGCCAGAGGTGAGAAGCTCCAGGTGGCTCCCCTCGCCCCTCCCAGCTGGCAGCACATGGGAGAGAAGCCCTGAGCGGCTGCCTCCTGATCCGGCTGGGAAAAGAGAGGCGAGAAGCTGGACTCCTGGTGGGGAGCTGCATGGAGCTGAGAGCCCTGGCTCTCAGTCCCCCATACTGCCTCTCTTCAGTCGGTGGAAGTGCTCCTGGTGGGGGCACACATCACCAACAGAAGTAGGATTGCATGGACATCAGTCAACGCAGTAATTAATGCAGTGGTTGTAAGTCAACCTAACATACATTGATTTAAGATTGTAGTGTAGACACAGCCTTATTGAATCATTTTTGTGGCTCTTTTCTGCACCCTCTCCAATTTTTCCACATCCTTGTTGAACACCAGAACTGGACACAGTATTCTATTATCTGTCTCACCAATGCTGCATATAAAGGTAAAACCACTTCCTTACTTCTACTCCCTGTTCCCCTCTTTATACATTCAAGGATCAAGGAAAGGGAGAAAGAGAAGTGGAACAGGATTTGCTATTGCTGTTTCAGCTGATTAGTCAATTTAGGTATCAATCTTTACCAGGGCTCCTCCTACTTTCCCCATTACAGTCAGTCACAATGTTAGCAGGGCCAAGTAGCAGAGTTTAGGAAACATTACTTCCCTTTGTAGCTGAGTAAGGGCTTTTCCCAATTAGTGCTGTATTAAGCCCTGATCCTGGAAACATTTACTCATGTAAGTCCCTTTGCACAGCTGACTAGTCCCACTGAGTTGCGCTCAGATGCTTCAAGTTACTTGTTCACATGTGGTTTTACAGGATTGGGGCCATATAGGGGATTCTCCACACTGTTGAGTATCTCACCCAGCACCTTTCATCACCAAGCCCCTTAACAATGTTTTAACATCACCAGCGAAGATTTTTTTTAAAGTTGCTAATTTCATTTCATTGGTGATTTTTCTTTTGATGTACATCTGAAAATAATTAAAGACCAAGACTGTAAGGTAATGTCAGAGTGATTAGTATATGGAGAATAGTAATAGGGAAGCTAAGTAAAATAAATTGAACAATAATGAAGCTGAAAGGTCACCCTCATCTCACTAAAGTTCATGCAGCCTATTATCAGTCAATATAGCTTTTTAATATGTAAGATGAAATTGATGAGCAGAATAAGTGCACCGTTTTGTGTTTTTTCCATCGAGGAAAAAAATGTCTCTCTAAATATTGTCAGATAAAAATAACAATTTGCATAAAGTCATCATGAAACATATGGTTTGCAGATAAGATTTTCTTTGAGAATTATAATAAAAAAATGTTACTTTATGGCACAATTATAGCAGCAGATGTATGATTCCCCCATACAAATTTTGACAAGAGTTAACTTTGTTGCACTTCTTACTTTGTGCAAAGAAGGAAATTGCTTAATTTCAAGGTATGAATAAACAAACAACTTTTATATATTTGCAAGTAGTTAAAAAAAGAATTAATTAGATCCTCCAATTATAGCACTGCAAACGTTGTCTTCATTTGACAAATTTACAAGGATGTAAAATACCTGTGTGAACAAATAAACACTGTCTTTTTTCAATTAAACCACCCCTTCCTCCCCACGTTTTAATTGCATTATTAATGTGATAAATTAAACTGTCTCTCTGTGAACCATACAGTAGAAGTTTGGAATTTATATTAGTGCATTTTGCTATTTATGCATAAAACCTGAATTTTGTCATGAAATTATACAGAAGGGGTTTTTGAGAGGGGTTTCCTTTAAAGGTTTTAAAAACATAATGCAAGATAAAGCCTTAATTGTAACTTGCCGTGTGCTCCAGGGCTAAGATATTTGGCATTTTCCAGCAGTATAATACATCATGCCAAGCAATTTGCACCCAATCCTGTAATCCGTGGCCAACCTCCCAATGAAACTGAGCTTATGTCTACACTACAGATGGAACCGCAATACAGCTACAGTGCTGCCCCACTGTAGTGTAGACACTTGCTACAGTGATGAAAGGGTTTTATCCCCACTGCTGTAGTCAATCCACCTCCTTCAGAGGCAGTAGTGAGGTTGATGTAATAGTTCTTCTGTCAATCTAGTGGTGTCTGTACAAGAGCTTAGGTCAATTTAACTCCTTCTCTCAGGCTTCTACCTCTGTGATATAGCTAGGTTGACCTAAGTTTTAGATGTGGACCAGACCTAAGAACTAGGGTGACCCGATGTCCCGATTTTATAGGGACAGTCCCAATATTTGGGGCTTTTTCTTATATAGGCCCCTATTACTCCCAGCCCCCTGTCCCGATTTTTCACACTTGCTATCTGGTCATCCTATTAAGAACAAAGGGTCATCCTGATCCTAATCACACTAGTTAGTAGCACCTTATTCCATTTAAACCAATGGGACTATCATATGAATAAGGTGCCACTCAGCATGAGTTAGGTGATCACAATCTGTCCCAAGGGACCTATTATAGTACCCTTATTCAGGTGGGAGAGCACTTACTCACGGGAGTAGCTGGTCCCATTGGAATCAGTGGTTCAGATTCTGTCATCCATATCCATGCAGAGTAGTACTTTAATCTGGTGCAAATTGTGGCTTTGCCATCAACCCTGAACAAGGGGCAGCAATGAGCTCAACTTCTCCAGAAGAACAACAGTTGGTGTTTTTGTTGTGTGGTGTGTAGTTGGTGGTGAGTATTTGCTTCAGGTTGGGGGGCTGTCTGTAAGCGAGGACTGGCCTGTCTTCCAAGGTCTGTGAGAGTGACGGATAGTCCTTCAGGATAGGTTGTAGATCCTTGATGATGCGCTGGAGAGGTTTTAGTTGGGGGCTGAAGGTGATGGCTAGTGGCATTCTGTTACTTTCTATGTTGGGCCAGTCTTGTAGTAGGTGACTTCTGGGTACCCTTCTGGCTCTGTCAACCTGAAGCAAATACTCACCAGCAACTACACACCACACAACAAAAACACCAACCCTGAAACAAACCCCGGTGCCAACTCTGTCCAAATATCTATTCAAGGGACACCATCATAGGACCTAACCACATCAGCCACACCATCAGGCTCGTTCACCTGCACATCTACCAATGTGATATATGCCATCATGTGCCAGCAATGCCCCCTGCCATGTACATTGGCCAAACTGGACAGTCTCTATGCAAAAGAATAAATGGACACAAAGCTGACATCAGGAATCATAACATTCAAAAACCAGTAGGAGAACACTTCAATCTTTCTGGTCACTCAATAGCAGGCCTAAAAGTGGCAATTCTTCAACAACAAAAACTTCAAAACCAGACTCCAACATGAAACTGAAGAACTGGAATTAATTTGCAAATTGGACACCATCAGATTAGGCCTGAATAAAGACTGGGAGTTGGGTCATTACAAAACCTAAACCTAATTTCCCCAATACTAATTTCCCCCTACTGTTACTCACACCTTCTTGTCAACTGTCTGAAATGGGCCACTCTCATTACCACTTAAAAAGTTATTTTTCCTTCCTTGGTATCCTGCTGTTAATTGAATTGTCTCATTAGACTGACCTCACACTTGGTAAGGCAACTCCCATCCTTTCATGTATTTATACCTGCTCCTGTATTTTCCACTCCATGCATCTGACGAAAGCTTATGCCCAAATAAATTTGTTAGTCTCTAAGGTGCCACAAGGACTCTTCATTGTTTTTAGTAAATCAAGTAATCTAGTACATTTCAAAGAAACATACTAGACCAGCAACAATTAACCTATTTATTTGTAGTAATAGAGATCAAGGGTAGAGGCTAAGTGTATTTGTCTGTGTTTACATGTATCTGGTTAGAAGTTTAACAATATGATCTAATTAGTCTGCAGTGCTAAAATCCTGTTCCTGTCTGATAATGCTTCATTACTGGATTCTATTCACTCAAAGATCAAAGATATAAGATACTACAGGAACTAATAATATTATTTACATTGTCTTCAGCTTAATTATCTGTGCTATAATGAACGACCTTGATAGTTTGAATGGCTAATTGCCTTATGTGAATGGATGCAGCTAGGTTATCTGTGTATGCATAGGAAATAGAAGATTAGCTTCAAAGCAACAATCTACACTGCCTGTTCTGCATCTGGGGAAGGTCCTACTGTGACAATTGCTGTCAAGAGGCTTATCAGCTTGCTAGAAGACTATAAAGAAAAAGCCCCTGGTCTGATCCTTTTTTATGTCAGGTCTACTTAAACTTTGACAGGGAAGGTCTAAGCCACAATCCTGAGGTCACGAAGTTTACTCTGGAAATCTCATGGAAGAATTTGAACAAACTCTACACCTGGACAGCTTATTGGACAGACTTTTACAAACCAGCAGCCTGACCATCTCTGCTACGAAACTGACCTAAGGACTTTTCACATATCTATATGTATATTGATCTCTTAACCACTGCAATTCTCTTTTTTTTTTTCCTTTTATTATTAAAACCGTTAGTTTTAGTTACTAAAGGATTGGCATCTGTGTAATTATTGGGTAAGATCTGAAACTTATATTGATCTGGGGATGAGTGTCCAGTCCTTTGGGACTGGTTGACCTAACATATGGTGAATCTGGTTTGCAGTAACCACTCACTGTATGAGACTTGGATATCTAGATGGGGGTCAAGGGTTGGGATGTTTAAAGGGGAATGTATTTGGCTTTTTGGTAACCAGTGTGGCATTGCAGAAGCTGTTTTGTTACTGGCTTGGTGAATCTAATTATAGAACAACCTGTTTTGGGGATTGTGTACCCTATTCCTTGCAGTCGGCCCTGAGTATTATATCCTCAATGTGGCCATCCAGGCACTTGGTCACAATGGTTCTTTTAGGGGGAAAAAAACATCAAAACAAACCATTTTGACTCTTTTCATTTGATTTTGATGCTGTTGTTTTTTATTTGGCTGAAACTATTTGCCAAATTCAACCCTAATGTGTAAATAGTTTGTTGCCCAAAATTGCATTTTTTGGCAAATTTACTCTTCAACCGCAAAGTTTTGCTTTACTCAAAAAAACCCTATGCCTGGCACAGATTAACTCATCTTCTGAGCTGGCTGGTGCACTGCAGAAGCCGAATCAAGGCTCCAGCCCTTCCCCCACCCCTGCCCATTCCACACTCACCTGCATGGGAGGTTTAGTGATGACCCTGCTATGGTTGTACCCAAATGCAAATAGACCATGCTAGGAAGTAAAGGGATCTATACACCTCCTTACTCATAAGAACATAAGAATGGCCATACTGGGTCAGACCAAAGGTCCATCCAGCCCAGTATCCTGTCTACTGACAGTGGCTAAAGCCAGGAGCCCCAGAGGGAGTGAACCTAACAGGTAATGATCAAGTGAGCTCTCTTCTGCCATCCATCTCCACCCTCTGACAAACAGAGGCTAGGGACACCATTCCTTACCCATCCTGGCTAATAGCCATTAATGGACTTAACCTCCATGAATTTATCTAGTTCTTTTAAACCCTGTTATAGTTCTAGCCTTCACAGCCTCCTCAGGCAAGGAGTTCCACAGGTTGACTGTGCGCTGTGTGAAGAAGAACTTCCTTTTATTTGTTTTAAACCTGCTGCCCATTAATTTAATTTGGTGGTCCCTAGTTCTTATATTATGGGAACAAGTAAATAACTTTTCCTTATTCACTTTCTCCACACCACTCATGATTTTATATACCTCTATTATATCCCCCTTTGTGTAGGAGTTGAGGATAAGAATGGGAAAGCCAAGGGAAAGAGGAAAGGTCAGTAGTACATCCATACTAAGGAAAAGAGTGTATGGTTGTCAGCTAACACATGGTAACTAACACGTAGCAAAATCCTAGTGAAGACAAGGCAGTTGTTTTCACACATGTTAGCTGGTCACAGTAAAGACTAGGGGACAGCATTAGGTTAGTTACCTGGTGTTAGATAAAACATGGTAAGAACAAATTTTTGTTTTTCTAATGAAGACAAGGCCTCAGAGGTACGAATGAAGAGGAAGGAATCAGAGTAGATGGTGAGTTAGGGCAGGCATGTAAATCTGAATGTTGGCATTAAAGCAAGTGAATTGGAAAAAAAATGGTGGAAGAATCAATTAGCTGTTGATGACGAAGTCTGGCACTTTGGATTGCCTGCTGATGGACTGGTGTTCAGCTGGATGGATCATGAGCTTTGGCATCTGGAGGACTGAAATAGAAGGAACAACTGCAGTCCATGAAGGTGTGTAAAAGGGTCAAAGGAGCCTAAGGCAGTTAGGAACCCAAATTTAACAGTGATTTGGGTACTTAACTCCTGTGAGCCCTTTGAAAATTTCACCGTCATCTTCTAAATCCCACCCCACCTCCCTGCACCACACAAGGGGTCCACACACAGTAAACAAGTTCCCAAATCTTGTTTTCATTGGGCACCAAGTATAAACTACAACCCCACAATCACGGAAGAGGGGTGGGATTTTCCCTGTAGTAAAACATTGGGAGGATTTGCTTTAGCCACTGTAGAATGAAGTGAAGTCAGCACAACAATTACCAGAATGGTGTTGCAGTTTCATATTATAAAACATAGGGTCTGATTCAGCAGCTTCAGTGGTGTTTGGACCAGTCCCAGTAATTCCATGCGGTCAGTTCCATCTGTACTGGCTGTAACAACACAACAGTTGTATCATTTTCAGGGGCATTTACAAGGAAAGGAAATTCCTTAGGCCATTGCAGTGTCCTTGACGGTGGGGTTCAAGATCAAGCTCCATCCCCTTTTCAAAATGTTGTAATAGAGTCTTAACTCATATGCTCTTTAGCCAGCGCAGCCTGGCTTGCCAAATGCAGAAGAGATAGAAATGAGATGTCCGACTGATTCAAATTCCCGTTGGCAGAAATGACATAACGAGTCTAGCAATGTAGCTCCTTCAATAGTTTGGGGTTGGAGGCATTTGTTGCTCTCTGCTCAGCTATCAGACTGTCTTTGTGCCAACATGTTGATAAGATCTTTTTTATGGCTAAACGAGTATGTCCTATATTTAGATTCTCACTGTGTAGTGTTTCCTAGCTTGTCTTTTTCTGTAGAATAAATTTTTTCTCCCTTGTTCAAGGCCAGTTCATTGTCAAAAGTCCCTAGGGTGCTAAGATATTTTCTTTCCACATAACACAATTCAATGATCGGCTCACGCATCTGAATTTTGTCTCTTACTCTTCCCCCTCACGGCTAACAAGGGCCATTTGGAAAGCCCCTCAGTACTGGAACCTCCTTAAGCCAAGTCATTTCAGGATAGATTCACAAAAGGATTAAGTTGTCTAACTGCCACTTTAGGCACCTAAATCCCAGAATAGGGCCCTGTTGGGATTCACAGTGCTCCTGCTCGGCTGCCTAAACTCACTCGGTGCCAACACTTCTGCAGCAAAAGTTCCCTGGGTGCTTATGTTTCTGCCTCTGAGCATGTACATTGCAGCCCCGTGCCAGGCATGCCTAAACCCCAGTGTGATCCTCTGCCCCAGTGATGGGCAGAGTCCAAAGAAAGGAATTTCTCTGACTAACTCTTCTGCAGGGCCTGATTCTGTAAGTGTGTTCAGACTTCACCTATGGGATCGGGCCCCTACAGACGAGCGTACACAAAACAGTGTCGGTGGAGGAGACGCTCCTTTATAACTTTAGCCCAGGGGTTCTGGTACTCAGCTGGGATGGGGGAGATCCAGATTCAATTCCCTCCCCCTGCATTCCCTGTGGAGCAGATGGGATCTGACCTAGGCTCTGACACCTTTCAGGTGAGTGCCTTAGTCAGTGGACTATCATTTTCTGACAGGGGGCTTGCTCAATCTCTGCTGTTGAGTGACTCTGGAGAAATCAGTTTAAAAAGTTGAAGCAAGGAGACTGGATGCTGGGTCTCCCACCTGGGGAAGTACTCATCGCTCCCTATTCCCAAACGGAAACGTTGTGTTTTGGCCGTGCTTGACTTTAATCCTTGTCCCATGAACTGCTGTGGTGCCTCCTGGGAACCATAGCTCAGGAGACTCGTGTCTCCATTCCCTTCTATGGGCTGGGCTCCTTGGCCTGACTACATCCCCCATGGTGGACTGTGTTCACATGATTGCTATGCTGCACAGAGTCATGTCAACTATAAGGTAGGCTATATTGGATCATCGGAGATGTAGTCCACCCAGGAACCTCAGCCCATGAAGGAGAATTAGAGCATGAGGCACCCAAATTACAACTCCTATGAAGCACAGCAGCAGCAAACTAACCGGATGCAAAAATACTTTGATTTGGTTCAACAAACAGAAATGTTTAGCATGGGGTCGACCCTACCCAAATAAAATGTTTTGTTTTGACGTTTCTGACAGAAGATTGAAAAAAAAATCAGAACATTTGAATTTTGATGTTGCATTTTTGAAGGAAAATTCTCGACCAGTTTTATGAATTAGCAGTAGGAAGGGATAGAGAGAATAGGTCAAACACCTTCATAGAGCCACACCTTGAAGTTAATGGAAGATATGTGACTAAATCTGCTACACTGCTTTGAAAATCTCAGTGAGGGAATTTATCCTCACTACCCCTGTGAAGTCAGGAGTTTATTTTTTCAGATGGGGAAAGCAAGGCACAGAGAAATTAAGTGATAAAGGTCAAACAGGAAGTTTATACTAGAGCCAGTGCTTCCTTTGTAAAGAAAGAGGAGCAGGGCCTCAAGCAACAAAGATAATCCCGTTCCTAGAACGAAGTGGTGTCCTCCACACAGCGTTATCTTGCATGCATTGTATGTGAGAGGTCATGGCACATGGAGGGCGACATTTTGTTCTACAAAATGGCATCCTTCATACGGTGTGACCTCACACACCTGGTACGTGTGAGGTCTTGCCTTGCCTGCAAGTGAAGAATTGCTTGCCTTACTAAATGCCACTGACAGAAGAGGCAAGCCCTGCCACAAATTAAGCGTGAGTAGAGCCGAGAACTATACGCACATCTCCTAAGACCTAGGCCAGCATCTAAGCCACAAGACCATCCAGTCCCATTTCACAGCTGTTTCCAGGGTAGATGATCCAGTCTGGCATCACTGTGCCCTTCGTATGCTGTGCTGGATTCATCCCTGTGTCAACCCATTCATACTCCACATCTAATTAAGTTTAACAATAAACCTTCCCCAGAGATTCTTCTCCTTTAATTAGTGGTGTCCTTGTACATTGCATGTGTATCAGAGAGTGCCAGAGATGCACACTCCAGGTTCTTTTGCCATATAGTTTTTGATTCTTTGTGGTTTTGATCTTATAGTCAAAAGAATATTTCTTTCATTTCCTTTCTATTCCGCTATCAGTAGGCAAGAAGCAGCACTCGACAAAGACTGAGAGCCTTCTTTATTTGCATTCCCGAGTAACCTTCTCTTTGATCAATTTGTCATTTTGCTGATGGGCATCTCATACACCAAGGTATTTATAAGATTAATTATCGGTATCATGCCAAACTACGTTTTGCTGTGCTGCCCTTGATGGATGGGTCATTATTATTATTTTGTATGCTCTTCGATGCCAAACTGCTAATATCTTTTGTGATACCAGCAGTCTGTGTAAAACCAGAGTTAAGCTTAAGTATGGGGTAACTACCGTCAGCTTGGTTGCTTTCAGAGACTGAATCCTGAACATGAACAACTAAAGCATGAGCTACTAAAGCTGGACCTAAGACCAGAGTTTCCAAAAGATCTCAGCACCCACAATTAGAGGCCAGGAAAGCAATATATCTTCATGTATATAGCAACTTTACTGGAAATCAGGGCTCCTGGGCTCCACTGCTGCCTCGTTTACCAGGGTTTACATACAGGAATGTTTTTAGAGGGTTGTCATAACTATAAAGGGAAGGGTAACAGCCCTCCTGGGTACAATACTATAAAATCCCTCCTGGCCAGAGACTCCAAAAATCCTTTTACCTGTAAAGGGTTAAGAAGCTCAGGTAACCTGGCTGACACCTTGACCCAAAGGACCAATAAAGGGACATGATACTTTCAAATCTTGGTGGGGGGAAGGCTTTTGTTTGTGCTCTTTGTTTTGGGGGTTGTTCACTCTTGGGACTGAGAGGGACCAGACATCAATCCAGGCTCTCCTAAGCTTTCTGAACAAGTCTCTCATATTTCAAACTTGTAAATAAACAGCCAGGCAAGGCATGTCAGTTTTTATCTTTGTTTTCTCAACTTGTAAATGTACCTTGTTGCTAGAGTGTTTATCTCTGTTTGCTGTACTTTGAACCTAAGGCTAGAGGGGGGTCCTCTGAGCTCTTTAAGTTTGATTACCCTGTAAAGTTATTTTCCATCCTGATTTTACAGAGATGATTTTTACCTTTTTCTTTAATTAAAAGTCTTCTTTTTAAGAACCTGATTGATTTTTCCTTGTTTTTAGATCCAAGGGGGTTGGATCTTGATCCACCAGGAGTTGGTGGGAGAAAGGAGGGGAATGGTTAATTTCTCCTTGTTTTAAGATCCAAGGGGTTTGGATCTGTATTCACCAGGGAATTGGTGAAGAGTCTCTCAAGGCTACCCAGGGAAGGGAATTAGCTTTGGGATGGTGGCAGCGTACCAGATCTAAGCTGGTAGTTAAGCTTAGAAGTTTTCATGCAGGCCCCCATATTTGTACCCTAAAGTTCAGAGTGGGGAAGCAGCCTTGACAAGGGTTTAAGAACCCACATTATAAGGGGCTACTCTGGCAACTTTGCAGTCTAGCCTGAGTAAGGGGCAGCATGCAGCTACACTGGCACGGGAGCAGATCAGCTTTTTAGTGGAATAGCCCACAATGGATCAGCTGCAATGGCTGGTACTTAGGAGGTTGTGGAATTGAAGCCCTGCTCATGTCCTGTCCCTATCTTCTAGGTGGGAGAGTAATATCTCTTTGTCAGCTCTTCCACCCATGTTGCAATCAGCAACACAGACAGCCTATAAAGGAGGGGAGGGATAGCTCAGTGATTTGAGCATTGACCTACTAAGCCCAGAGTTGTGAGTTCAATCCGTGAGGGGGGCAAAAATCTGTCTGGGGATTGGTCCTGCTTTGAGCAGAGGGTTGGACTAGATGACCTCCTGAGGTCCCTTCTAATCCTGATAGTCTATGAAAGGTAAGGGGGCTTCTGTGGGTGGCTGTACTCACCTGCTTGGGCACGTAGGCCAGTTTACTACTGAGCTCAAAGTGGTATATAAACACAAACTACTATTATTCTTTCTTTAATTGTTTACAACTCAGAAAACATGCCTTTTTTATCTTTACGAGAGACACTTTGCTAGGCATGTGAGTAGCGACTCCCTGAGTTGCTCTTTTCATATGTTATCCTATTAGACTTTCTGCAGCTTGTTTATAGTGCTGCAAGGCTGTGAATCAATGGCTATGTGTTGGATTTATGCCTCTGTTCGCATTTCATTGGTTTAGAAGCCATTTTGATGGTAAGCCCATGCATTTAAATTACAAACCAGTTGGGCCAAATTCCATAAAATACAGGTGATATAACACATTTCGTGCGTCAGGGAAGTTATTGCTGCCTATAAAGTTATAGCCTGTTGGGGGGAGACAGCAGTATCTACTTCCAATTTCTACTGGTGCCCTGTTATGCATATTATTCTACAGATGGTAGAGGAAGCACTCTGCAAATGAAAGCTGATTGGTGGCTGTCACTGCATAATGCTACTCTTTTTACATGGTGCCCATTTTAAGGTTGGCGAAAATTCGATGCACTTGGCAATATTTCAGTATGAGGCCTTCATTAGATCCATTTGCAAAATGCAGTTCTCAGACAGCATGGGCAAAGCATTGTGGGAAATAAGGTTACCCAGAACAAGGACCATCCTTCCAAAATGTTTGAAAACCGCCTAGCGCATAGTGGGGGCTACTGCAAATAAATAATTAAAACCATGATGGTTTTTGCATCTGCATTATCCTACTGCCCACCAGAAACCCACTATCTACCTACTTTTAAAATGAAGTGTGAAATAATCTCCTTTCATCTTATTGAAACAACCAGTTCAAAACAAAATATTCAGATGGACTATTTTAATATTATAAAGCCTGATAAGCAAGTTAACATCATGGAATCAAAGAAATGTAGGGCTGGAAGGGATCTTAAAAAGTCATCAGGTCCAGGTCCCTGCGCTGAGGCCCTGCCAAGTAACCCTAGACCATTCCTTACAGGTGTTTATCAAATCTATTCTTAAAAATCTCCAATGGTGGGGTTTCCACAACCTCCTTTGGAAGTCTAGTCCAGTACCAAACTATCCTTATACTTTGAAAGTTTTTCCTAATATCTAACCTGTATCTCCTTGTGGAAGATTAAGACCATTACTTCTTGTCCTACCTTCAGTGGACACGGAGAACAACTGATCACAGTCCTTTTTATAACAGACCTTAATATATCTGAAGACTTATCAGGTCCTCCCTCATTTTTGTTTTCTTAAGACTAAACATGCCCAATGTTATTTTTTAAATTGAGTCTTCTGGGGAAACTTCAATGTAACTAACATATTAGCCATTATTGAAATATGGTGGCGCTCTAGTACACCGACGGGCAGAGTCTATTAATCCCGGACAAATTACATTGTGTCAAAGACACAGCAATAATTAATCAGGGTGCGGTGTAATAAAAAGATCCTGTGGTGACACTTTAAGGTGGCTTTTACTAAACATGCATTTAATTTAGATTAGAAAATATATGCTGGGTCAAATAACTATAAAGGAATTATTACAAACATATCAGTGCCAGATATTATCATTTATGATTTATATTACAGCAGTAACCAGAGCACTCAGTCAGGATTCCTGATAGAGGGCATGGGACAAACACACACAAGGAGTTCCCTGCCCCACAGAGTTTACCTTCTATGTTATAGGCACATATATACCACTCTAGTCAATCATCGGTTTCAAGCATTATTTTGTTTGTTTGTTTACAGCACTGTTGTAGCCATGTTGGTCCGGGGATATGAGAGAGGCAAAGCAGATGAGATAATATATTTTATTGCACCGACTTCTGTTGGAGAAAGATACTTGAAGAAGAGCTCACTAGAGCTCAAAAGATTGTCTCTTCCACCAACAGAAGTTGGTCCAATAAAAGATATTACCTCACCCACCTTGTCTCTCTCAAGAATTATTTTAACATACAACAGCTCTTTTAGTTAGAGTCCCATTTCAATACAAAGGTATTAGATTTATCACTCAAATTGTTTCTATTGCTAATAATGATAGTACTTATATAGTGCTTGTCATCAAAGTGCTTTACAAGCATTCATTAATTAAGCCTCAGCAACTCTGAGAATTCCTGTGAGGAAGGGAAGTATTGGTTATCTCATTATATAGATAAAGAACAAGCTTTAATCCATTAAGAGGGAGTCACCAGAAGAGAATCAAAACTCCTGGTTACTAGGCCTCTGAGCTAACCATCAGATCTGTCTCTCTCTGGTATCAAAGTGTTGCTGCCAGAGCAGTAGAATTCTTTGTTGACATTGTGCCATGTTTGATTAGACATAGATTTGCGCATTTTATTTAATTTGCTTGGTGACTTACTTTGTTCTGTCTGTTACTACTTGGAACCACTTAAATCCTACTTTCTGTATCTAATAAAATCACTTTTTACTTATTAATTAACTCAGAGTATGTATTAATACCTGGGGGAGCAAACAACTGTGCATATCTCTCTATCAGTGTTATAGAGGGCGAACAATTTATGAGTTTACCCTGCATAAGCTTTATACAAGGTAAAACGGATTTATTTGGGTTTAGACCCCATTGAGAGTTGGGCATCTGAGTGCTAAAGACAAGCACACTTCTGTGAGCTGTTTTCAGGTAAACCTGCAGCTTTGGGGCAAGTAATTCAGACCCTGGGTCTTTGTTGGAGCAGACAGGAATATCTGGCTAGCAAGACGGGGTGCTGGAGTCCTGAGCTGGCAGGGAAAACAGGAGCAGAGGTAGTCTTAGCGCATCAGGTGGCAGCTCCCAGGAGGTTTCTGTGATCCAACCTATCACACTGCCTATTATGGGATACTTACACCTTCCTCTGAAGTTCCTGTGATTCCCAGGTTGATACCACACTAAGAGGCACCTCAGAAAAAATCCTAAGAGAGAGAAAGCCTGGGAGCACCTTACATTAACAGTAAAAAGAACAGGAGCACTTAATTTATTTATTAGAGCATAATAAATTTGTTAGTCTCTAAGGTGCCACAAGTACTCCTGTTCTTTTTGCGGATACAGACTAACACGGCTGCTACTCTGAAACCTTACATTAACAGTGACCCCTTTCAACTGATCTTTAACCCAGTGTCCTTAACCTAGCGGCAATCTCCAGCCTTCCTAGATGGGACATCCTCCTTAAACTGGGGGAAGTCTATCTTAAATTGGCCTGCTTTTAATCCTCCCTTGCTGGAAGGACAGGAAGTGGCATGTTAAGGGTGCAAAGGGTGTTAATGAAGAATAATTTGGGGACATCATTCACAATGTTACATCAGGTCTCAGATCTGTAGAGAACCTCAGGGGGATAGTGATGGTGGAAGGTAAGAAACAGCAAGGCAGAATTATATAACAGCAGTCATCAGACTGAACTTTCCAAAGCTCAGTTCCGACAACGTTCAGAAAAACATTATTTGAGAGTGAGAACAAAGGACTCACATCTAAATGAATAGTCTATTAGACATGAACTGCATGACTCAAAAGTAATGTCTGATGCTTTTTATTCCTTTTTTAATGATCTTCTCCAAACTCTTGACCTTTATACCGTGTATGCACCTTAACTGCATGAAAATGCTGTCATTTTAAAGTTGGTTTTAGCTTTTACTGTTCTGACAGTTACTAATTCATAATCTGTCTATTGATTCATGCATAGGGATGCAGTTCGGGATTTTACATAAACGACGGGTTTGATCAACTAGACAATTTTAAAAACCTGTTATATATGGACCAGATCCTCAGCTGGTGTAAATTGATGACATAAATGACTTCAAGGGAGCCACATGATTTTATACCAGCTGCAGATCAGACCTAACATACTTTAGCACTTTACCTTTGAAGAGCTCAATATACTTTACAAACATTCACCAAGGGCAGGTCCACACTGGGGCGGGGGATCGATCTAGGAAACGCAACTTCAGCTACGAGAATAGCGTAGCTGAAGTCGACGTTTCCTAGATCGAACTAAATTTACTTACTTCAGGTCCACGCGGCGCAGGCAGGCTCCCCTGTCGACAGCGCTTCCTCCTCTCGGCGAGCAGGAGTTCCGCAGTCGACGGGGGAGCGCTTCCGGGATCGATCTATCGCGTCCAGATGAGACGCGATAAATCGATCCCAGAAGATCGATCTCTACCCGCCGAATCAGGCGGGTAGTGTGGACCAGCCCCAAGTATTGTAAAACCACTGGGGGATCCGGATTGTCACCACCACTATGATCACTATTTCACAAACTAACAGAGATACAGAAAACTTTAGTGTCTTGTTCAAGGTGATGCAGAAAGCCTGTGGCAGAGTTAGGGAGAGAAACCAGATCTCCTGAGTCCCAATTTTTGTTTGATCACACACTCAAACAATCATGAAAATATGTTAAGTCTCCATGGAAGGCCACTCTTAAGACAATCCCCTGAAAAACCACAGAAGGCTTCTTTTTATTATTTTTTAAGTAGCCAAGATATCTCCAGTTCAGCAGACAGATAATATTGCAGATAACGAGTCACAATTTACAGTCAATTTGTGGAAGGAGCTTCATGGATACACCTTACATCTAATGATTTCAATTTTCCAAAGCTGCAATTTAGAAAGTGATGTTATAGAATGCAATCCGGGGAAGATGAATGCTTTTAGCAGGATCACACCAAAAACACTGACACAGTGGATAAGCAGTTAATGGCATAGCTAAGCTCAGTTATTCCCATGGTAGCTAAAGTTTGTTTGCCATCAGGCTTGCATTCGGGACAGGGGGATTTTGAATGAAGCCTTCTGTGGTTTTTCAGGGGATTGTCTTAACAGTGGTTCTTCTTCACACAGCGCACAGTCAACTTGTGGAACTCCTTGCCTGAGAAGATTGTGAAGGCTAGGACTATAACAGGGTTTAAAAGAGAACTAGATAAATTCATGGAGGTTAAGTCCATTAATGGCTATTAGCCAGGATGGGTAAGGAATGGTGTCCCTAGCCTCTGTTCGTCAGAGGGTGGAGATGGATGGCAGGAGAGAGATCACTTGATCATTACCTGTTAGGTTCACTCCCTCTGGGGCACCTGGCATTGGCCACTGTCGGTAGACAGGATACTGGGCTAGATGGACCTTTGGTCTGACCCAGTACGGCCATTCTTATGTTCTACAGAAGTGGTGTTGGGAAAGCATCCTGCCCTTGCTCATGACAGCACAAAAGGGGTACAAGACACGAGGAGGGTCCCCAAGCCAGGGCAGGACATGACTGTTCAGTGCATTTGTGGCAGGGAGGAGAGCAAAGCAGCCTGCAGAAAACATTACTGTTGCTCAGACAAATAGCCACTTTGCCAACATTGTAGAGGCTTGATCCAGAGCCCATTGAAGTCACATGACTAATTTCAATGGACTTTGGATCAATTCTCATGAGTAGAAGGGGATGTGGGGGGCCAGCCTACATCTTCATGTTAGCACAGCACATACTCTGGGGGGATGTGGCCTACCAGTAGCCATGTTCGCCAAGCCCATTGCCTAGGCCCCAAACATCAGATTTGGCAATTCCAAAAAATGTGAGGAAAAAAACATTTTGGGGCAAACCAAAACTGGATATTTCCAAAATTTTCAGCTAAAATTAAAAAAAAAAAAGTTTTGGGTCAAATGAAGCACTTCATTTTGACAAAATTAAAATTTTGATCCTGACCGGTTTTTTAAAGAAATTATTTTTAAAAGAAAAATTAAAGGAAATTTTGAAACAAAAAGTCATTTTGAACAAAAAAATAAAAATAAATGCAGAAAAGAAACCCCTTCCCCACCCCGAAACAATTTGGCAGAGTCAACACAAATTTGCTAAATATTTTGGTGTCACCGAATCTGTGTTTTTTGCCCCCAAACGTCGCAGCCAAAAGTTTTGCTCCTCAAATTTTGCCTTTGATAAGGTGCTAAATTCCCATTGCAGAATGCTCAGCACCTTGCACAATCAGACCCTTAATTCTCAAAGAAAGTGGTGGCCGTAGGGCCTGCTTCTGGATGGTGGACACATAGGATAGGGAGTGAGGTTTCCGTCACCGTCTTTCCCACTACCATCCCTACTGAATAGGGCGACATTCATTCCATGCATTCTTGATGTGATTTACGTGTCTAAATGAGATTCTTAATGCACTAAATGAGCTGAGATCTCATGCTGTGCACTGTAGATATTAGCCTTGGTTATTTAGTCCACAGTGTCTCGATTTTAATTGTTTAATTAATTTCCAGGTAGGAAATCGCACCAGATGGTTGCCCCATCAGTCACTGGCTTGTAAACCAATCCCTCTGCCATGAGGGATGGTGCAATGCTGTTTCAGCATAGAAACTTTCAAATGCACTGTAACCTGGAATGCTTAAATAATAGCAGAAGGAAGGAAAAGCTGGGGGACTATGATGGGATTTGTACACACGCTGCACCAGAGGAGTATTGATGGGTTTATCATGGATGCTAGTATTGGGGGGTAAAAGTTGGGAAACTGAGTCACAAGCACACCCAATTTAGGCTTAATCAATTTTTGCCTTTATTTATACAATTTCGGACAGAACTATGGTCACTTATAGTGCCTGGAAATGCATTTATGCCAGACAAATAATAACAGACAAGACAAAATTGGTAAATGGGCCCTTGTTACCAAAGTACCAGGAAGTCCTTCCATCTTCCATGATAGTCACCACCTTCTCTGTTCCCTTGGTCTGGTCCTTCAGTGACATCCTTCAGTTTCTGGTCCAGTGTTTCTCCAGTTTGGGCCCATGTTCATTAGGTCCCTTATACATTTCTATATTACAGATTACTTAATCTGCATCCAATTTGCTTTTAGCACATCAACCCTTTGGGTTTAGGTAGGCCATGCATTACACCTGTGCAAGCTTCAATTACCCATCTTCTGCTTTTTTCCTTATGGTTTTGCAGTTTCTGCATCGTGTCATTTTTATGTCACTCTGTCCCAGGTTTGCCCAGAAAAAAAGGAGTTTGTTTTGTTACAGGTTTGTGTGTTTTTACCTCAAAACTTCCAGCACAATATGTTGTCATTGTTCTGTATTTTTAAGATCAGCAATTCTTTGTAAAAGAAGAACTGGCAAAACCACACTTTTGCCAGCAAGACCTTGGCCTAAATGTTACCTCATTTGTACTCACTATCCATAATTACAGCTCGTTAAAATATAATTAACAAAACTTATAATTTTACCATTTAACAGTCCTTCATTTTTATACTTTAATGTTCTAAGTCAGTATATGTTATTCCCTTCATCTATTTGGGGAGGAGAGTTTGGAGAGCACACAATGATTCTTTGATGTCAACATTTCTTATCTTCTTTAAACATGGGTTTTTCGTTCAAAGTCCAGTTTTGCTTGTGAATCATTACAAAGAAAATGTATTAGAAATTTTCCTATTAATGCATTTTGAGGGGGTATCTCAATTTTAGGATCTCGATATTTAGTTGCTTTTAATAGTATCCCAGCACTAGGAAAGAAGGAACTCTGACTGGGACAGCCAGCTGGGGTTCTTAATCTATGTAGGAATCCTTCGCACCCTGGCAGCAGCGCAGAAGTAAGAGTGGCAATACCGCGACCTCCCTACAATAACCTTGTGACCCCCCCACTGCCCTATTTTGGGTCAGGACCCCTAGAGTTACAACACCATAACATTTCAGATTTAAATACCTGAAATCATGAAATTTACAATTTTTGCAATCCTATAACCATGAAATTGACCAAAATGGACCGTGAATTTGCTCGGGCCCTAGGGCTAACCAATGCTGCTCTGTGCTAAAGAGAGAGCAGCTCCACCAATAAGAAAATGAATTAGTATGTCCCATAACTGCATAGCAATGCAAACTTCAGCTTTGATTCTCTTCCCACTCGCACCAGTTTCATACCAGTGTGATCATTACACTGACTACAGTGGAGCCACACCTGATCCTGGCTAAGAGGGGACTCATGGCCATCAGTTCTTTTAGTAACAGAAGTTTAAGGCCCAGCTCTCTTCTCCATTACTCATGTTTTACGCTGATGCATTTTCATTAACTTAAATGGAGTTTTAGTGCTGTAAGGTCAGTGCAGTGGTGTCATGGTTCCGCAGGTGTGTGCTGCCCCAGACTTCATACAGTCTCTTGGGAGGTCTCCTCTTTCTCTGGGAAGCCCAAAGCTTTGCCTTTCAGACTCTGCAGCACTCCAACTCCGAGACTGGGCCTTGTGGCCTCAGCATTCCTGTTTCTCTCTGTGTGCTCTCAACAATGAGCCCAGCTAAGTTCAGACTCCTGCTTAGAAATTTCAGGGAGCAATGCAACTAGTAAGTCTCTGCAGTGACACAGCACAGCCTTTTCAAAACAAGGGAGCATTTATTAGTCAACTGGAATACAGCATCTGAGAGTCCTTAGGTCAGGTTAGGATGGAAACACGAAGCTTAAGACACAGAGACAAAAGCAACTGCTCCAATATCCCCGGCTCTCCTGGAATCCATCATCTCTCTCTGTCTGTCCCTGTGCTCTCAACAGCAACCTTAAAAAAAAAAAAAAAATTCTGGTCACACCTCATTCCTGTGTTCTTCTGTACTTGACATTGCATTCTGATTCCCCCCAGAGAGGATGGAGCAAGTAACTTGTTCTTTGCTGAGGGCCATTAGGAGTTGATGGTCCAGTCATTGAATCTTCCATTTAAATGTGTTAATTCCAGCCAGCTCTTGTTAATGTCTCTGGTTTCCACCCAGACAGACCCATTTGTCTAGGTGACAGCTAGCTATGCCTCACTCCTCCTATCTCCAGAGTAGGAATCAACCCCTTTATACTTAGTGGGTAAACTGAGTCAAACATTGTTCATTAAAATAGTATTAAAAGATTCCCACATTTTCTACAGAGAGAGAACAAGGCCTTGATTTTTTTTTTATTCCAACAGATTCCCAAGAGCATTTTCCCCTGACTTTCTTCAGAAACATAAAAAAGCAAAGCAGGAAAGACCACTTTCTACCAACGCCTGCTTCCCCCACAACCTTTGTCATTAATAACCCAGGAGACTACAGCTCCCAGAATGTAATGCATTGCTCCCTATATTGACTAGCTTTGTATGAATCAAGCCGTAGCATTCCATGCTGGGTCTTGGATCTTTGGGCCACATCTCTACATCAGAAATGATGCCATCTGCAGCACCCTACCCAGTGCAATGCAAAGCTGCAAACAGAGGGCCGAATTCTGATCCCACATTGATGTAACACTGGAGCAACCTCATTGTCTGCGATGGGGTCAGCTAAGTTCCCTCTAAGTTGCGTGGCCATGCAGCAAGCTATCAAGGGCCACACAGAAGGGGAGAGGCACCTCTCCCCCTGCTCCAGGCCCTGAGCTGATGCAGCCAGGGAGAGGGCTAGGGGCAGTCCTCTCTCCCTACCACAGCCCCAGGGCAGCCTGCACCCCATACTCCTCATCCCCGGCCCATCCCAGAGCCTGCAGCCACAGCCAGAGCCCTCACCCCCCTGCACCTCAAAACTCTGCCCCAGACCCCAAACCCCTCATGCCCAGCCCCACCCCAGAGTCTGCACCTCCAGCCAGAGCCCTCACACACACCCTGCACCCCAACCCTCTGCCCCAGCCCTGAGCCCCCTCCTGCACCCCAAACCCCTCATCCCCAGCCCCACCCCAGAGCCTGCACCCCCAGCCAGAGCCCTCACACACACCCTGCATCCCAATCCTCTGCCCCAGCCCTGAGCCCCCTCTAACACTCCAAACCCCTCGTCCTCACCCCCACCACACATCACCTCCATATTGGTGCACATAACAAAACTCATTCTGCACCTGGATGTAAAAAATGAGAGGGAACATTGTGTGTATGATTTTGCACATCATGTTCTGCTGGCAATTGGAAACAACAGTACCTGGAACTTGGTGATATGCACTAATGCACTTGCATCACTCTATTCAACTACAGCTCTACTTGTACCATTCAGCATGAGCCCTTCCAAAACACACTAACAATGAGATCCTGTCCATTTGTTTCCTTGGCTGTCCTTTTCAATACATATTATTGAAAACAGAAAACTCAGATTCCTCATTTTTAAAGCAAGTTTAGTGCATTCCAGTTTTTCATTTCTATTTGTTTATTTCACTTATGCCAAGAAAATGTATCTGCAGTGGGTTCATAGAAATCATATGTAGCTGCAACCGCTCCTATATTAGCATAATTTTATTTTCTGTTGTATATCAGACAGATCATGCAAGATTAAGGTTGTCACTGATTTGCCATTACATGTCCTCCATGCCATAAACTGTTCTATGCATTTTTTTTTAATAAATTGGTTATTCTGCCCTCTGCTGGATAAGTGATTGTATCAGATTATGAATCATTCCTATATACATACTAAGCTGGTAGTTCACGCTAGAGGTTGCAACTGGGGCAGGTTGATATGCTATTCAAATGAAGTGGCAGTAAATAAGAAGGATGGTCTTGTGGTTAAAGCACAGGCCTATAACTCAAGAGATATGAGTTCAAATAAAGGCTTTACCCCAAGTTTCCAATATGGTCTTTAACAAGGTTTGTTTAATATCTTTGTCCATCTGTAAAATGAGGGTAATAATCCTTTCTGTCTTGTCTATTTAGATCAGGGACTGGCTCTTACTCTATGTCTGTATAGCCCTTAGCACAACAGGGGCCCAATCATTATGCTACGTTAACAATAAAAAATAGAACTAGTAAATATCCCGTGTCTGTTTCTTTGGCTTTACCATGCTTCAACTTCTGTGTTGCCCATCTGACATGAAGAAAATGTTGTTGGATTAATGTCACTTGATTGCTCTGAGAAACTATCTCCAAGTCTCTGTTGTTATTGCACTGCGGACAAAGCTAGCTCATTCCCTTTGTTCATAATATCCATATCGGATCATATGGCAAAATACTTCAGAGAGCTTAGACTTGTTATGTGACATGTACAGTAGACCCTGGCCAGATAATACATTCTGTCCATATGGTGGATTCCCTTCTTTCACAAGCTGAACACAGTCCCTCTGTCCATTCCTTATAAAGGCGGTTAGAGTCTGCTAGTTTTATTTCTTGTACTGCTTTTGTTTTTAAGAGCCTTTAGAGTGACAAGGCAAAGAACAGCACATTGGAGGAAAAAAATTGAACTGTATGTAACAGGAATCAGTGGATACTGACCCACGTTGCGTGTAATGCATCATGGTTATACTATATATGTGTGTTTGAAGAAAATTAAAAGCAGAAATTAGTTCCTGGGGGGGTGTTACAGGGAATGGTCTTGCTTCCTACTGCAGGTGATCACTTGTTTTTTTCTCGAAGAGATTCATCTAATAAATTCAAGGTTGTTCTCACTGAGGAGCTATTGATCAGATGCTGCATCAATACGAAAAGACCCCAGTTCTGGATTAAACACATAGATATTACACAAGTTAGAATTCCTGTACTGCAGTTATAAACATTAGTGCCCTCTAGTGGAAACTCCAAATAAAAACTCCAATAACATAAACTGTTTCCATAACATTACCCTTCTACAACCTCGAACTGAAACTCAACCAAAACTGCCAAGTTTTACTCTGATTCAGGCTCAGGAGATACCAAATCCTAAATCTGGCAAAGTTTGCTTAATATTGTGCCCAAGATCTCTTGACTTGTGTTCACTGAAATATTTGCAATTCCTCGATGAAGCTGGCCTGAATTTTGAATTTGTAATGATACAGGTAGTGTTACAATGGAAGTTTAATATTGATTTCAATGAGATCAAGATCAGGCCCGTTACCTCTACAGTAACTTCTATCAATGAAGCCCAAAACTCATTCTTGGTTGGCTTCGCGTGAAATCGTTAGAAACCACGATTATGTGAAGCAGAAACAATACAGTAAGGCAGAAGCAATCATACTACAGGGTGTTCTGTCAAATAGTGGGCCTGGGATTTGTCATTTTTGAGAAAGCACCTGGCTAGGCACATCCTTATAGAATTGCCATTAGATTTCATAGAATATCAGGGTTAGAAGGGACCTCAGGAGATCATCTAGTCCAACCCCCTGCTCAAAGCAAGACCAATCCCCAATTAAATCATCCAACAGATTTTTGCCCCATATCCCTAAATGGCCCTCTCAAGGATTGAACTCACAACCCTGGGTTTAGCAGGCTAATGCTCAAACCACTGAGCTATCCCTCCTTCAAAGAGCATGTAAAATATATTCTATTTAAATGGGGAAGGCACAGTAACAAGCTCCCATAAAGTCGCTAGCATAAGAAGTTATTATAGCTGTAGCTAAGCCTCCAGTTAAGAACACAAGAATGGCCACACAAAGTCACATCAATCATCCACCTAGCCCAGTATCCTGTCTTCTGACAGTGGCCCATGCTAGATACCTCAGAAGGAATGAACAGAGGAGTGCAGTTATTGCGTGATCCATCCCCTGTCGTCCAGGCCCACCTTTGGTGATCCCTGGTTCTTGTGTTATATGAAGGTGTAAATTACATTTCCCTGTTCACTTTCTCCACACCACTCATGATTTTAAACACCTTTGTCATAGCCACACTTACTCATCTATTTTCTAAAATGAACAGTTCCAGTATTTTTAATCTCTCTTCAGATGGAAGCTTTTCCATACCTCTAATAATTTGTGTTGCCCTTCTTTGTACCTTTTCCAATTTTAATGTATCTTTTTTGAGATGGGGCAACCAGAACTGCATGCAGTACTCAAGGTGTGAGCAGACCATGGATTTATATAATGACATTATATTTTCTGTCTTCTTGTCGATCCCTTCCTTAATGGTTCCTAACATTCTGTTAGCTTTTTCACTGCTGATGCACATTAAGCAGAAGTTTTCAGAGAACTATCCATGATGACGCCAATATCTCTTTCTTGAGTGGTAACAGATAATTTAGACCCCATCATTTTGCATGTATAGTTGGGATTATGTTTTCCAATGTACGATACTTTGCATTTATCAACATTGAATTTTATCTGCCAATTTGTTGCCCAGTCACCCAGTTTTCTGAGATCCCTTTGTATCATTTTGAAGTCAGTTTAGGACCTAACTAGCTTGAATATTGTCTGAAAACTTTGCCACCTCATTGTTTACCCCCTTTTCTAGATCATTTATTAATTCATTGGACAGCACTGGTCTCAGTACAGTTCCTTAGGAGAACCCTACTGTTTACCTCTCTCCACTGTGAAAACTGACCATTAATTCCTACTCTTTGTTTCCTATCTTTTAATTAGTTGCCTATCCATAAAAGGACCTTCCCTCTTATCCCATAACTTGCTTACTTTGCCTAAGAGCCTCTGGTTTTAGACCTTCTCAAAGACTTTCTGAAAGTCCAAATATATTATATCCACTGAAGCACCCTTGTCCACATGCTTGTTGACACCCTCATAGAATTCTAATAGATTGGTGAGGCATGATTTCTCTTTTAAAAAGTCATGTTGATTCTTCCTCAACATATCAAGTTCATCTATGCGTATCATAACCTTGTTCTTTACTATAGTTTCAAATTGTTTGCCTGATACTGAATTGTAATGGCCAGGATCACCTCTGGAGCTCCTTTTTAAAAATCAGTGTTACATTAGCTATCCTCCAGTCATCTGGTAGAGAGGGTGATCTAAGCAATAGGTTACATACCACCATTAGTAAGTTCTGTAATTTCATATTTGAGTTTCTTCAGAACTCTTGGGTGAATACCATCTGGTCTTGGTGACTTATTACTCTTTAATATATCAGTTTGTTCCAAAACCTCTTCTACTAACACCTCAATGTGAGGCAATTCCTCTGATTTTTACCTAAAAAGAATGGCTCGGGTGTGGGAACCTCCCTCATATCCTCTGCAGTGAAGACTGATGCAAATAATTCATTTAGCTTCTCTGCAACAGCCATGTCTTCCCTGGGTGTTCCTTTAGCACCTCGATTGTCTACGGCCCCATAGATTGCTTGGCAGACTTCCTGCAATGTTCCAGGTCTTGAACCCAGGCTAGGGAGTCTCCAGACAGCCCCCGCATCCTGGCCTCTACCTAATGTCTACTGAAACCTGATGGGCTGAAAGCCACTAGGACTATAACCCCAGCCAAAGCACCACACATAGGAGCTCTGATTGAAAATTCACCTGGCTCCACAGATTGGTCCATCTATGCTATTTAAGCCAGAAGAAGGAACAGCAAGTTTGTCTGAGCAAGAAGGTGGTTTTCTGTTGTGGCTGCACTGGATCGTACTTGTGTCTGCCTCCTAAACCCAATTATAACCCAATTCCTGTTCTTTTTCTGCCTCATCCTTACCTTCGCTCCTGTTCCCACCATGCTCCTGTTCCATGTTTGATCCTTGCCTTTCCTCCTGCTTTTACGCCTCATCTCTAATCCTGGTATCTGACTGACCCCAGCCTCTGACTTCTGATCCTGACTCTGGCTTGACCCTTGGCTTTGTCATTTGGTATCTGAGCTCCGCTCTGATCCTGAGCTTTGATTCCTGGTTCTGACTCTGGTTCGACCCCTGACTCTCGTAACTGGCAGTTGACTCTGGTGCTGACCCTTGGCTTTGTTCCCCAAAATGGACGCCTGCTCTGCCCACTAGACCCAATTCCTACTCTGACTACTAGGCCAGACTGTCTACATTCCAGTTCACAACAATTGTGATATACTTTAAAAAATGCTGTTAGGTTTTATTTCTTTTGCTAGTTGCTCTTCACATTTTTTTTTTGGCCTGCCTAATTATAGTTTTACACTTGACTTGTCAGAATTTATGTTCCTTTCTATTTTCCTCAGTAAAATTTGACTTCCAATATTTAAAGGATATCTTTTTGCATCTAGCCGTTTCTTTTACTCTGTTGTTTAGCCAAGGTGGCATTTTTTTTGGCCCTCTTACTGTTTTTTGGGGGGAGGGGGTACACATTTAGTTAACGCCTCTATCATAGTGTTTTAAATAGTTTCCATCCAGCTTGCAGGCATTTCACTCTTATGACTCCGTTTGGCTCAGATAGATATCCAGACGGTTTATTTCACAACATAAATAATTATATTCTTCCCACTGCAAGCATCTTCCTCAGAGAATTTGCAACTACTAATGAATTCAGCCTCACATCAGCCAGGTATGTGGTAAGTAAGTCACATTACCTCATTCTGCAGAAGAGGAAACTGAGACACAGAAAGGGCAAGTACTAAGGTCATATAGCAGGTCAGTTTCAGAGCCAGAAATAGAACCGGTGACCCACATTCTGGACTGTGTGCAGCTGCTTTGCTTCAGACCCGTGGCACAAAGCAGCGCTAACGCTGGAGTGACTGGTTGCATGCAATGGGGGAGGGGATCCTAGAGTAGCATAGAGTTGGTTTAGCATATTGTACATCACCACTACGCCCTGTGATGACTGTAGGGGAAATAATTAGTGGAAAGGGGCACTGTC
Source organism: Terrapene triunguis (assembly GCF_002925995.2). Lineage (NCBI taxonomy): Eukaryota > Metazoa > Chordata > Testudines > Emydidae > Terrapene > Terrapene triunguis. Next base: position 92,546,187 of record NW_020664417.1, on the reverse strand, counting down.
AGGGGGTCCTTGCACCCCACTGATCCTCAATTTCCTTATCAGTTCCTTGGGGCCCTTGGTTAGGGTGATCGGATGTCCCAATGTTATAGGGACAGTCCCGATTTTTGGGTCTTTTTCTTATATAGACTCCTATTACCCTCCCACCTCCGTCTGGATTTTTCACACTTGCTGTCTGGTCACCCTACCCTTGGTAGAGGTGAAAGTAACTGCACTCCTCTGACTGTCGTAACGTACTGGGAAACTGAGCTAACATGCAGCCTGCCAGAACTGAGGGGGTGCAAATGTACATAACAACCCCTCTTCCACCGCCCCAATTGGAGACGCTCTCTTCTGATTGGTAGTGTTGTGTTTTAACTACTAGGCTATCCTCTCTCCTTTGTATACTGTATTATAACCCAAATATTGTACAACAAGAAAAAAAAAACATTGGATTCTTTTTTTCCTCACAATATAAAATGCAGTTTTCTATTGTAGTCTGTTTCATTCCATTGTAATCATTGATCCAGTAAGTTCAAAGTCTGACTTTTCCCCCCTTAAACAGATATATTCAATGTAACGAAATATCTTTTTCTATAATAAGCAGCTGCTGTCTTATTCTATTTCCCAACAGAGGCTGTATCTAATACCAACAGGAGAGTTCCCATCAGCTTAATTATTTTATCACATTGTATTTTGGGAAGAAAAGGGTGGGATGCGGAAGGAGTGTAGGTAGCTTTGTTTATTTTAATGGAGGAAGGAATAGTTTGGAGAACTAATCTCTGGTGAATTTCTAATTCATTTAATTTTCTGGCTGATAGGGTCGCTTTAATTTGACCATCTGTTTATTAGTGTTGGAATATGGATGAAGATGGGGAAGATATTACTTTGTAGAACTAGAAAATGGACCCACATCCTCAAAACTTCAGATCATGTCCCTAAAATAAACTACGCAGTACAACCACTGCTTTGTGCAGTGTCTTTTTTGCAAGCTGTGGTTACCGTTCATAGAATCATAGAATCATAGAATATCAGGGTTGGAAGGGACCTCAAGAGGTCATCTAGTCCAACCCCCTGCTCAAAGCAGGACCAATTCCCAACTAAATCATCCCAGCCAGGGCTTTGTCAAGCCGGGCCTTAAAAACCTCCAAGGAAGGAGACTCCACCACCTCCCTAGGTAACGCATTCCAGTGCTTCACCACCCTCCTAGTGAAATAGTGTTTCCTAATATCCAACCTGGACCTCCCCCACTGCAACTTGAGACCATTGCTCCTTGTTCTGTCATCTGCCACCACTGAGAATAGCCGAGCTCCATCCTCTTTGGAACCCCCCTTCAGGTAGTTGAAGGCTGCTATCAAATCCCCCCTCATTCTTCTCTTCTGGAGACTAAACAATCCCAGTTCCCTCAGCCTCTCCTCATAAGTCATGTGCTCCAGACCCCTAATCATTTTTGTTGCCCTCCGCTGGACTCTTTCCAATTTTTCCACATCCTTCTTGTAGTGTGGGGCCCAAAACTGGACACAGTATTCCAGATGAGGCCTCACCAATGTCGAATAAAGGGGAATGATCACGTTCCTCGATCTGCTGGCAATGCCCCTACTTATACAGCCCAAAATGCTGTTAGCCTTCTTGGCAACAAGAGCACACTGTTGACTCATATCCAGCTTCTCGTCCACTGTGACCCCTAGGTCCTTTTCTGCAGAACTGCTACCTAGCCATTCGGTCCCTAGTCTGTAGCAGTGCATGGGATTCTTCCGTCCTAAGTGCAGGACTCTGCACTTATCCTTGTTGAACCTCATCAGGTTTTTTTTGGCCCAATCCTCTAATTTGTCTAGGTCCCTCTGTATCCGATCCCTACCCTCTAGTGTATCTACCACGCCTCCTAGTTTAGTGTCATCTGCAAACTTGCTGAGAGTGCAGTCCACACCATCCTCCAGATCATTAATAAAGATATTAAACAAAACCGGCCCCAGGACTAACCCTTGGGGCACTCCGCTTGAAACCGGCTGCCAACTAGACATGGAGCCATTGATCACTACCCGTTGAGCCCGACGATCTAGCCAGCTTTCTATCCACCTTACAGTCCATTCATCCAGCCCATACTTCTTTAACTTGGCGGCAAGAATACTGTGGGAGACCGTATCAAAAGCTTTGCTAAAGTCAAGGAATAACACATCCACTGCTTTCCCCTCATCCACAGAGCCAGTTATCTCATCATAGAAGGCAATTAGGTTAGTCAGGCATGACTTCCCCTTGGTGAATCCATGCTGACTGTTCCTGATCACTTTCCTCTCCTCTAACTGTTTCATAATTGATTCCTTGAGGACCTGTTCCATGATTTTTCCAGGGACTGAGGTGAGGCTGACTGGCCTGTAGTTCCCACGTAGTCTGCAGTGATCCTCCTTCTTCCCTTTTTTAAAGATGGGCACTACATTAGCCTTTTTCCAGTCATCCGGGACCTCCCCCGATCGCCATGAGTTTTCAAAAATAATGGCTAATGGCTCTGCAATCTCATCCGCCAACTCCTTTAGCACCCTCGGATGCAGCGCATCCGGCCCCATGGACTTGTGCACGTCCAGTTTTTCTAAATAGTCCCGAACCACTTCTTTCCCCACATAGGGCTGGTCACCTTCTCCCCATATTGTGCTGCCCAGTGCAGCAGTCTGGGAGCTGACCTTGTTCGTGAAGACAGAGGCAAAAAAAGCATTGAGTACATTAGCTTTTTCCACATCCTCGGTCACTAGGTTGCCTCCCTCATTCAGTAAGGGGCCCACACTTTCCTTGACTTTCTTCTTGTTGCTAACATACCTGAAGAAACCCTTCTTGTTACTCTTAACATCTCTTGCTAGCTGCAACTCTAAGTGTGATTTGGCCTTCCTGATTTCATTCCTGCATGCCTGAGCAATAGTTTTATACTCCTCCCTGGTCATTTGTCCAATCTTCCACTTCTTGTAAGCTTCTTTTTTGCGTTTAAGATCAGCAAGGATTTCACTGTTTAGCCAAGCTGGTCGCCTGCCATATTTACTATTCTTTCTACACATCGGGATGGTTTGTTCCTGCAACCGCAATAAGGATTCTTTAAAATACAGCCAGCTCTCCTGGACCCCTTTGCCCTTCATGTTATTCTCCCAGGGAATCCTGCCCATTTGTTCCCTGAGGGAGTCAAAGTCTGCTTTTCTGAAGTCCAGGGTCCGTATTCTGCTGCTCTCCTTTCTTCCTTGTGTCAGGATCCTGAACTCGACCATCTCATGGTCACTGCCTCCCAGGTTCCCATCCACTTTTGCTTCCCCTATTAATTCTTTCCTGTTTGTGAGCAGCAGGTCAAGAAAAGCTCTGCCCCTAGTTGGTTCCTCCAGCACTTGCACCAGGAAATTGTCCCCTACACTTTCCAAAAACTTCCTGGATTGTCTGTGCACCGCTGTATTGCTCTCCCAGCAGATATCAGGGTGATTAAAGTCTCCCATGAGAACCAGGGCCTGCAATCTAGCAACTTCTGCTAGTTGCCAGAAGAAAGCCTCATCCACCTCATCCCCCTGGTCTGGTGGTCTATAGCAGACTCCAACCACGACATCACCCTTGTTGCTCACACTTCTCAACTTTATCCAGAGACTCTCAGGTTTTTCTGCAGTTTCATACCGGAGCGCTGAACAGTCATACTCCTCTCTTACATACAACGCAACTCCCCCACCTTTTCTGCCCTGCCTGTCCTTCCTGAACAGTTTATATCCATCCATGACAGTACTCCAGTCATGTGAGTTATCCCACCAAGTCTCTGTTATTCCAATCGCATCATAGTTCCCTGACTGTGCCAGGACTTCCAGTTCTCCCTGCTTGTTTCCCATGCTTCTTGCATTTGTGTATAGGCACTTAAGATAACTCATCGATCGTCCCTCTTTCTCAGCATGAGACAGGAGTCCTCCCCTCTTGCGCTCTCTTGCTTGTGCTTCCTCCCAGGATCCCATTTCCCTACTTACCTCAGGGCTTTGGTCTCCTTCCCCAGGTGAACCTAGTTTAAAGCCCTCCTCACTAGGTTAGCCAGCCTGCTGGCGAAGATGCTCTTCCCTCTCTTCGTTAGGTGGAGCCCGTCTCTGCCTAGCACTCCTCCTTCTTGGAACACCATCCCATGGTCGAAGAATCCAAAGCCTTCTCTCCGACACCACCTGCGTAGCCCTTCATTGATTTTCACGATTCGACGGTCTCTACCCAGGCCTTTTCCTTGCACAGGGAGGATGGACGAGAACACCACTTGCGCCTCAAACTCCTTTATCCTTCTTCCCAGAGCCACGTAGTCTGCAGTGATCCGCTCAAGGTCATTCTTGGCAGTATCATTGGTGCCCACGTGGAGAAGCAGGAAGGGGTAGCGATCCGAGGGCTTGATGAGTCTCGGCAGTCTCTCTGTCACATCGTGTATCCTAGCTCCTGGCAAGCAGCAGACCTCTCGGTTTTCCCGGTCGGGGCGGCAGATAGATGTCTCAGTCCCCCTGAGGAGGGAGTCCCCGACCACCACCACCCTCCTCCTCCTCTTGGGAGTGGTGGTCGTGGAACCCCCATCCCTAGGAAAGTGCATCTTTTGCCTTCCAATCGGTGGAGTCTCCTTCTGCTCCCTTCCCTCAGATGGGTCATCTAGTCCACTCTCCACATTAGTACCTGTGGAGAGAACATGGAAACGATTGCTCACCTGTATCTCCATTGCTGGTGCATGGACGCTCCTCTTTCTCCTTCTGGAGGTCACATGCTGCCAAACCTCTTCACAATCCTTTTGTCCCTGCTGCGCCTGCTCTGAATCTTCAGAACATTGTGGCCGTAGAAGCATCTCCTGACGTCTGTCCAGGAAATCTTCATTTTCCCTTATGCAACGCAGTGTTGATACTCGTTTCTCCAGCCCTCGAACCTTCTCTTCCAATATGGAGACCAGCTTGCACTTTGTACAGACAAAGTCGCTTCTGTCCTGTGGAAGAAAGACAAACATGGCACAACCTGTGCAGGTTACATCAGCTGATCGCTCACCTTCCATATCCCTGTCCTCTTAAGAGCTTCCTCGGCTGTTGCAGGAACTACTCAGAGAAACCTGCAGATGAAAGCCTCAGTGAGCTCTCTCCAGGCAAGCTCCCAGGCAAACTCCCTCTGTTAGCCTCTGCTGTTCGCCACTCAGCTGGTTCGCTGCTGACTGCCCTTATATACCAGTCAGGCCCACTCAAGGCCCACCTGGAACAAAGCACTCCCAATTCACACTTTTCAAACAAAGAAGCAAGCAATCAAGCACACGGTCAAACTGACCAACTGTCCCAGCAGCAGACACTCAGATACTCACCAACACAGCCCCCCTAAAGCAGCACTTAGCGTACCTCCTCTCGGACAGCTCCCAGGCAAACTCCCTCTGTTAGCCTCTGCTGTTCGCCGCTCCGTTCAACAAGACACATAATCATGTGTAAATTTCATCATGCGAACAGCCCCCCTCCTAATTTTCATGGGACTATTTGTGGAATTAAGGCACGTACCATGGTGCATTAGGGCCACCATTCAGAAGTCTTTACAGAATTAAAAGACAATGAGAATTAAATAATTGGTTTGTACCCAGTCCTCTAGCTAGATCAGGGGTCGGCAACGTTTGGCACGCGGCTCGCCAGGGTAAGCACCCTGGCGGGCTGGGCCAGTTTTATTTACCTGCTGACGCGGCAGGTTCGGCCGATCGCGGCCCCCACTCGCCGCGGTTCGCCGTCCCGGGCCAATGGGGGCGGCGGGAAGCAGCGCGGGCGAGCTGACCTTCTTCTGACAAACAACCTGACCTTCTTCTATAGAAACTGATGTCCCATATTCAGAAGAATGAGTTCATAAGCCCACAGAGCTCAGCTGTTTGGTTTCCCCCTCTTTGACATAGTTGATCTTCCTTGTGATTTTGTATTTTTCAATGAGGTTATAACAGTGGCTATTAGTCGATTGCAAACATTCAGAGCTGGGATTTGGAGGCAATAAATCTTTCCCACCATGAAAGCAGGGGCGGTTTTTCGGTATGAGCCACCTGCTCCACATAAAATAAAATCTTAGGCCATTACTATGCAGCAGGAAACATCTGAACTCAATGAAAAAGAAGGCATTTGATTTACTAGTAAAAACTAACAAGGGTGTAATTATATTTGGTTTTACAGGTCACATCAGTAAAATTACAGTGAAAGCCAACTAAAGTGCACATGGCACCAAAGCTGTCATGTGGTTTTACCTGGAAATAGCTATTTGATTTTATTTTTTCACTCCAGTTACCTTTACAGACGCCTCTAACATAAGTACACACAAACCAAGACAGAGTGAACTTGTAAAGTACACAATCAATGGAAAAGTTGCGGGCATTACAAACACCAGTGACATTTCCAGTGACCATCCAGAGAAGTGTATGTAAATCGAATTCAGATATGTCTTGATCCTAAACTCATTGAAGCAAAGAGGAGATGTTCTTTTAAATTCAACAGGCTTTGCATCAGGTCGATAGACAACAAAAAGTGAATCAATGACTAAAGTCCAAAGAAGTGATAAATCAGATTTTTGCTTACCTTCATGGTATTGTAGTGTGTTGGAGAATAGTAAAGTACCGACTAGGATTTTCTCAAGAAATGCTAAACTTTTATTAAACAAAGATTCACCAAGAAATGAGGGATGAGTGTTTCACAGGATTCAAAAACTGTTCATGTTGGGAGAATTTCAGAAGATCTCCTTTTCTTTAAACTAAAAAAGCAGGTGGAACATTAGCTGTAAAAGCAATCTTTTCTCTGATCCTAATGTCACTCAATAAGTCATTGTCAGAACCAGGATTAGAACCTAATGTGACACTGGCAGACCAGGTGCCAGCTAATTCAAAAGCCTCTAGGCCTCACCGAACTCTGACAAATGCATAGCTGGAACCATTCTGGCTCACCTGTGTTTTGCATTGTTAAAATAGACGTTAAGTTCATAAGACTCTGTTTAGTGTTCAGACTTGATGAAATGCTTGTAGGATGCTGCATGTATTGCTCTCACTTATAACATCTGTATCCCATGATATAAAGTTAGGATGAGTGTTTGCATTGTAAACCTCTGTAACTCATCAAACAGAAAAAAACAAACATTAATAAATGGAAAATGCTGGTCCTGGAATCAAGAAGGTCCATTTAAACCAAACGAGCCATTGTGAAATATCAAAGGATGAACAATTTGTTGACTCCCCACACACATACATATCCATGAAGAGAAGACAGGAATAAACACTTCTCCCACTGGTTTGAACTCTGGGAAAAGGGAATAAAAATTCCTGACCAAAAGGAACTGTATCACTGTGCCGCTTGCTATTTGGAAAGGGCAATATTTCTAAGCATAAGCAAGGGATCCCCAAGCTGCTTAGCTTGGGTTAGCTCTAAAAGATATAGAAAACTTGCATATCACAAGTGTTATAGTGCTTCAGGAGATTAGATTTCACCAAGCATGTAAAAAGTGTAAGTATAAAACTCACAACCAGATTGAGGCTTGTGCCTTGCTTATTCACAGCCTGCCCTGAGGTTGATGCTCACGCTCAGGAGCTACTTCAGACAGCTTGACACCCAGCTCTCGACTATACCCCGCATTGTAAATGTTGCTTGCAGTACACTTTCTGAGCCTCAATTTTCCTATTTGTACATTGGGAACAATGAAGATTTAAAGTGTCCACAACCATATGCAGATCAATAAGATTTATTGTGTCCATTTTCAATGAGTCTTATGGAGGTCATATGACTTCCCCAAAACCACAGAACAACTAATTATCTGAGAAGGAAGATTACGTGTGCTGCTCAGGAGGTTAAGTGTTGCATTGTGGACTGTTTGGTGCTTTTATATGTGTGCGTGTGCATGCACACGCGCACACACACACACACACACACACACACACACACCACTCTTGCCTGCTGCATGGCTATCATATGAACTTTGTGCCAAGTAGTCGTGATATTTTTTCCAAAGGGAATGTATGGCACCAGAACAGCCTTTTCAAACACTTGATTTGGTAGCTTTAGAATTGCCAGTGGGTCCTGCCATTGGTGTAGACTACTCCTGTGAGTTGTGCAGGTTGCTTTGTCCTCCTGGATATTAATGTTCTCTTACTATACGTTTTGCTCTTGAGAAATGTGCATATTTCATTGCCAACCTCAAGTGGACTTACTTTAATATATTATATATATAACATGCACACATGGAAATCTGGCCTACAGCTACTTATTTCAAGTGCCTCAATTTTTGAGTGTCCAACCCAAGGCTACTTAATGAAGCCTGATTTTCAGAGGGCTGGTTCGCAGCATTTTCTTACAATTGGGTCCCTTTAAGGTGTGTCAAGTTGGACACCCCAAAATTGATGTATACAGTGTAGTTGCAGCAATGTTAGGCCCAGGCTATTAGAGACTTACAGAGATTCACTTCACCTTCAATGGTCCCTTAGATATGTGCTAATTACTTATCCTAAACTATCTGTTCGATCTTGTATTTAGCTGTGACTCCCTAAGAGCAGGTCTACGCTAGAAACGCTGCATCAGCATAATTGCACTGAGGCCTCTGTACCACTGTAGCACAGTGGTGGGCAACCTGCAGCCTGTGGGCTGCATGCGGCCCAATCAGGGTAATCTGATTGCGGGCCGCAAGACATTTTGCTGACATTGACTGTCCGCAGGCACAGCCCACCGCAGCTCCCAGTGGCCGCTGTTTGCTGTTCTCAACCAATGGGAGCTGCGGGAAGCGGAGGGCCGCAGGGATGTGCTGGCCACCACTTCCCGCAGCTCCCATTGGCCGGGAACAGAGAACTGCAGCCAATGGGAACTGCGGGGGGCCATGCCTGTGGACAGTCAACGTCAACAAAATGTCTCGTGGCCCACATTCAGATTACCCTGATGGACCACATGCCGCCCGCAGGCTGCCAACCACTGCTCTAATCCAACAGGAAACAGATACACCTAATGAAAGCATTCCTATGTAAGCAACATGTTTCCTACAGAAGTGTAGCACTTCCTAGAGAAGAGCGCCTAATTCTAATCTGACACCAGTTTTATGCCAGTGGAATTCCGTTGACTCCAATAGAGTTATTACTGATTTACACCAATCTAAGTGAGATCAGAACAAGACCTTTTGTATGTTTTTATTTTTCTTGGATTCATCATGGCTTATGGGTTTAATTAAAGATGACAAAGAGAATTATTTAAAAACCCTTTTTTGGAGCTCACGCAACACCAGTAAATCACAATATAAAGTGATTGCAATGTTAGTGATTATTTATGCTACCCTTTCCCAACTCCATCAGCTCCTCACCTCCTGTCTGTCTGGCTTCCAGGATATTTTCCAGGGCAGTCAGTCTGAATGTTTGCTAATGTATAATGTCTGATTTTAAAACCAGAAAGTTGAAAAAGAAAGAATATTCATTCCCCTGCCTGTGTTCCCAGTGAAACCTGCCATTGGAGATACAGTTCCCAGGCAAGAGCTTCAGTTTGATTTTATGTTATTATTTGTATTAAGGTAGCACCTAAAATCCTAACTTAGGCCAGGTCCCCATTGTGCTAGCCACTGTATAGACACAGTGAGAGGCAACCCCCTCCCTAAACAGTTTACAATCTACATAGACAAGACAAACAGAGGATGAGAGAGAGAGAAAGAGAGAGTGTGTTATTATTCTTACATTATGGACAGAGGAAAAGAGGCACAGAGAAATTTAACCCTGACCCCCAACAGACCATTTGGGGGGAAAGCTCAGAAAGGGATCCTTAGGGAGATTTCTTCCACAACTGCCCTCCTAATTTTCCCTTGGAAGAGTGCAATCAGCTAGCTTCCCACCACTAGCCATCTATCCCTGCCCTCGTGTCTCATCAGATAACCCTTGAAATTACCTGGCATTGCAGCACACACATAGCAATAGCAATATACAAGTCCCGTATCATAATAATCCTTACAGAAGAGCCTAGCTAACTTATCAAAGTCACATGACTGCTTATGGTACATAGAATCATAGAATATTAGGATTGGAAGAGACCTCAGGAGGTCATCTAGTCCAATCCCCCGCTCAAAGCAGGACCAACACAAACTAAATCATATCAGCCAGGGCTTTGTCAAGCCGGGCCTTAAAAACCTCTAAGGATGGAGATTCCACCACCTTCCTAGGTAACCCATTCCAGTGCATCTCCTCTCATTCCCTGCATTCCTCTGCATTATAACCAATTTAGTTTGTTACGTGTTTAGGGCAGAGATCATATATCATGCCCTGAAGGGTAACAGATTCAGCTATGTTTTCACCAAGGGGAGGAGTAAAGTTGGTGGTGCTTCTTGGAACACACAGGGCTGGCTGTATCCTCTTTTCTATAACACAAGCTGCTCTGCTGGCCCCAGCTGTGGTGAGAAGTATGAGAAGAAAGGCAGGCTCCCAAATACATGGGTTCCAAGCCATTCAGAGTTTTACCAGTCAAAAATGTCTCTCCTCACTGTGCTCTCGCAAAGAGCCCAGCAGCTCAGGGTAACTCTGCTCCTTCCTCCACTTCTGTGAGAACTGCAGACAGGACTGTGCCTCTGCTCCTCCCCCTTTCCCCTATATCACCCAGCCTGGGAATGGTTGGGGGGCTGAAAAGCCTCTGGAGCTGTCCCCCATCCCCAATCTGGGAACAAAGAGATGAGATGGATCCTGCTGCAGCACCCAGGCCTGGGATAGTGGGTGAAGAACCCTAGAAGGAGAAGAGGTGAGGCTGGGGCAGGGCTGAATTGGGTGGGGGATTAATGGGGGTGCTAATGGGGTAGGGTTGAACTGATGGTGAGGGCTGGGGGTGCTGGTGGTGTAACCCACACACCGCCTGAGTGTGGTGCTCTGCCCCCTCTGGTGGCACCGAGACCCCTTAGAGATGAATGATTCTGCTCTACAGCCTTAGCTACGGGCCATGTAGCTTTTAGCTCATGCACTTAGCTCCATAAATCCCAGGTTCAATCCTGCCCATGGATGACCGGGATCTGTCCGTGTTACACTGGGCTCAGACAAGGGTCAAAGCATCCTGCATCTTGCCAGGGGTTAGACTAGATGATCCTTGCAGTCCCTTTGAACCCTATGGTTCTGTAAGTCTATGAAGCCCCATGGGCTGCAGGAGAGAAGACTAATTAAGCTATTTGGACAATTAATCATGAGATTTAAAAGTATATGTATACATATCCATTACAATTTAGTATATTTTACAAAGACATAAGAATGATTTAAAATTATTTTTGAAATACTCTGAATGTTACTGAATTGATTATTTTAGGGGTATTTCCAATTACTGCACTGAAATATAGAACGCTCTGGAAGGTGGTTGATGTTGTAAAGGTGTTCTACCATGTAAAGGTCTTTGCACCTCACATAAATGTTTATTGAAAAGCAATTGGAAAACTTGATACATAGAGAGAGTGACTAGTAATAATATAACCTACTGAATCACTTAAATTACCTTCTGCAGCTCTTGGGCTGGTCTTTAGAGACTATTGATGCATCCTGTACAGGCAAAATTTGTGAGATTAAAAAAAAATGCCCTAAAGAAGTTAGATATATCTTCCTGCTTAAAATTATTCAAAATGTATTTTAACACGATAAAAAAGGATACCTATGCTGTTTTTGAAAATGCACCCAATATTTTGAGTGTACATTGCAAATAAATCTGGAATAACATTGTGATGCTGGCAGAACAGGTACCAGCTTATGCCAAGGACCCTAGGCCTCCACTGAATGCTGACCAGTCGGGCTCACCTGTGTGTTAGCATTGTTATAACAAATGTAAAGTTTATAAGAATGTGTTTATGTAATGCCGACAGACCCCTGTCGGGATCAAACCTGGGACCTCTGGAGCTTAGTGCATGAGCCTTTACAGCATGAGCTAAAAGCCAACTAGCTGTTAGTTAAGGCTGTAGAACAGACTCATTAATTGCTCTCTCTCTAAGTGGTCTCGGGGCCACTAGATGGGACAGAACATCACGCCCAGGAGGTGTGTGGGTTACATTTAGTGTTTAGACTTTATGAAATCCTTGCAGGATGCTGCATGAATTAATCTCACTTGCAGCCATCTGTACCCTATGTCAGTGTTTCCCAAACTTGGGATGCCATTTGTTTAGGGAAAGCCCCTGGCGGGCCCGGCTGGTTTGTTTACCTGCCGCATCCGCAGGTTCAGCCGATCACGGCTCCCATTGGCCTGGAGCAGTGAACTGCGGCCAGTGGGAGCTGCGATCGGCTGAACCTGCGGACGCAGCAGGTAAACAAATGGGCCCAGCCCACCATGGGCTTTCCCTAAACAAGCGGCATCCCAAGTTTGGGAAACACTGCCCTATGTTATAAGGTTATATTAAGTGTTTTCATTGTAATCCTCTGTAACTGTTTAACTCACCAAATAGGAAAGAAGCATTAACTGATATAAAGTGCTGGCTTCCTACAGAAGGGGTTAGGCCCTGCCCACAGGAAGGCCCACTGAAACCAAATGAGCCATTGTGAAGCATAAAAAAACAAAGACATTGCTGATTGCTCACCCCAAACCCATGTAGAGGAGACATACATATGGGCTCGTCCCATCAGCTTGAACTCTGGAGGAAGGGAATAAAAGCTTCTGACGTGAAGAAACTGTGTCTTTATGCTGCTTGGATTCTGAGGGGCAAAGATTTCTAAGCATAAACAAGGGATCCCCATCTGTTTTGCCTGGGTTATCTCTAAAGGACATATGGATTTTACTTATTATAGAAGCTTCCACCATCTTTTGGAACCTAAGACTAACTCGTGTGTGTGTGTGTGTGTTTACCTGCTGTAACCTTGTGAATAACTCTTTTATTTCTAGTATCAGAGGGGTAGCAGTGTTAGCCTGGATCTGCTTCTTTTATTTCTGTTTCTTAGTTAATAAATCTTTAGTTAATATATTATAGGATTGGCTACAAGCATTGTCTTTGGTGAAGGATCTAAGGTGCAGTTGACCTGGGGTAAGTGTCTGGTTCTTTGGGACTGGAAGTAACCTGAATATTATTGTGATTTTTGGTGTAAGAGGCCATCTTTCACACAGGCAAGCTTGCCAAGGTGACAAGATAGAACAACATATCCAAGGGGACTGTCTGTGCCTCCATATTAAGGCTGTTATAGTGCTTGAGGAGTTCACACTTGATCCTTAGTTGATGAAATCGAAGCATTGAACTCACAACCAGTTTGGGATTTGTGCCCTGATTTGTAACAGTTTGCCCTGACGCTGGTCATCCTGCACTTGAACCACTCCAGATCTTGACAAACATCATGATTTTTTCCTCTGCTTTATGAAGGTTTAGGTGACTGTGAAGAAGGACAGGGGAGGGAATTAGAGAGGAAGGTGGTTGAGGGAAGTGTGTGGAATGGGAGTGATATTCTAGAATTACAGAAAGTCAAGATAATGATAGGAAATGGATGACAGTTCCCATGTTTTAAGGGTGAAAAGGGTAAATGGGCTCTCCATTTAAGTAGCCAGGGAAAGGCATAAAAAGGCATTAAACGTTGACTTTTCCCCCTGACATTATTATAGATACATTTTCCCGAAGAGCAGAGGGGAATTGAAACATCAAAAAACAGACTTAAAAACATGTGTTTTGATTATGTTTTTTTTAATACTATGGTTTGTGGGGCCAATTTCATGAGATTTTAGGATCTGACTCTTGATTTTTGATCTCTTGAGGTTTTTGCAGAAACTGCACTTCCTATCAGAAAATCATTCTGATGATAAATTCCTCCTATAGTTTTAATGCAGACCAGGAAGCACTTTGGCCAGACAGATACACCAATTTTGGCAACAGGTTTGAAAACTTTGGCATAAGTGTCTTGTCCAAGGTCAGTCTGCAAAAGAAAAACCTAATAATTGATCCCCTCATCCAATTGCTAAAACATACATTCTCTCTCCTCAGGAGCCGGTATCGTAGAGATAACACCAGCCGGAGTAGATCCAATATAGAAAGTACCAGGCTCTGAACTCAGTTATATCAGTGTCAATCAAGACTATTTCCATTGACTTCATTATACTTACTCCGCATTTACCCTCGTGCAGCTGAGATCAGAATGTGTACCCAAAAAATAGTCATAAACCACATATTAATATACTTCTTTTCATAAGCAGCATATATTATGCATGAAAGAAATATTAAAAAGTATGTCAATATTTTATAAGCTGCCTGAGGGGAAAAAGAATAGATGGCGTGTGGAGGGGGGGAAGAGAACATGTGATATGTTTCTGTAAGCTGATAGAATGAGCTAGACCTTCCAGTGATGCAAATTAGCACAGGAAAGGAGACTTCAGTGGTGCTACACTACAAAATTAAGTCAACCTAAGTAATTACTGGGGTGGATCACGTCCACACTATGCCCCTCTTTCGGCAGTGCGCATCCTCACCAGGAGCGCTTCCACTGACTTAACTATATAGAGCACTGTGGGGCACTGACAGCTGGAGCCTTCCTGCCCCTGGGCTGACAGCCAACCGGCAATGTAAGTAATGCAGTGTCTATGCATATTTCCCTAACTACATTGACCTAAGCGCTACGCCTCTTGCGGAGGTACAGTTATTAAATCAGTGTAGTTGGCGACTTACATCGGCAGCAATGTTGTAGTGTAGACACTTACAGAGTTAGTTTGACGTACGCTACCTTATGTCAACCTAACTTGGTAGTGTAGACCAGGCCTAATAGTCTCCTGTGTTATTTCCTTTAACTACTTACTTTTTCCACTCCTATTGAACTAACGACATATCTACCTATATTATTATTATTACTTGTATTACCATAGTGCCTAGGAGACCCAGTCATGGACCAGGATCCTATTGTGCTCGGTGCTGCACATGTCAGGTGCTTGGTTTATTAAAACTTCTTAGATATTTGTAGACGTAATGGGGCAGACCCTCAGCTAGTAGATCTGGCTCCTTTAAAGTTAATGGATCTCTGCAGATTCACACTAGCTGTAGATCTGCCCCAGCATATCTTGAGATCAGTAGCGGTATCTTCTTTTGTGTGTACCTAGCACTTGGCCCGTTGTGGGTACTACCAGAAACAATGAATCCCAAGTGTAAAATGCACCTGTGGTGCAAACAGCTACTGCAAGGCCTTTCATAGTACTTAAGCCTTACATTGGGGCTGCACAGGGGGAGCTGAAAATGCAATCAATGTGCACGGGTGTGTTATGCACCATGGAAAGGCCCCCTGCACCAGCTCTTCAGGCCTCCATGGAGGTGGGCCAAGGACCTACATTGACCCTAGTGGGAGTTTGCTAGGATTCATCCTCCCTAAATGGAGTGGGCGGGTTGCTGCTGCTATTCCAGCCCATATGACCAGCAATCTCAGAGTTGATGCACACCAGCAATATTCCCCAGCCCCTGATTTATGGGAGATTATTTCATCTCCACAACCCCTATATGTCCCATTGTGATATTACATGGTGGAGTGGATTTCACCAGGTGTGATCAAAAGACTACATTAGTGTCTCTTCAAGGTTGGCTAGAAAAAGCAGAAGTATTTGATTTAAGACACAGTACAAGCTTGACATTTAAGAGATTAAAGGGAGGCCGGTAGGCAATTGTGATTTTTACTATAATGAAAAATTGTCCATTGTTTGTGGTCAGCTTCTCTCTTTGTGCACCATGATTATCATCCCCATTCTCTGTCTGTAACTTTGAGAATATGAACAAGTAACTGATTTCTCTCGATAATGATGCCAGCTCTGCATCTATCTCCCCTATAATTATTTCGGAACAATTTTAAGACCAGCTCTCTCTTTTGTAATGTACTGTTGTCTTTAAAATCACATATTAAGCACTAAAAAGAGAAGAGAGGAACCTTTGTAATTCAGGAGTGGTAAAAGTTTCCTAGTTCTTCTGCTTTTACTATTTTTGCCGGTTATTTTTTACCATTGCCATTGTCCAGTTGCCATGTCCTATATTTAAGATGATGACATAGGAAGGCAACACAATAAACCATGAGCCAACATGGATTACTTGAATGTAAATTCAGAAGTGAGCACATCTTGTAGGGTAGGCAGTTTGTTCTAGTGGATTGAACATTGGACTAGTAGCCAGGAGTACAGCTGGGTGGATTTTTTTTTTTTTTTT
>NW_020664417.1:92504458-92530124 GCF_002925995.2 Terrapene triunguis | reverse complement strand
ACCCACATCTCCCAGGATAGAACCCTAACCTCTGGATCATCCTTCCTCGTGCTTTCCTCTCTCAAACTAGTTATGTTGTTCAAATAATAATTTGAGAAATAATAAAAGACCCTGGCTGACATTTCTGGGAGTTGGCCTACTTGAAAATCTCAGTCACTATAACCATACAGTAAGGAGAGAGTGAGAAGCTGTAAGCTCCTGGATCTTCTCTCTCTCTCTCTTATCATTCCCTCCACACAAACAAAACTGGCTTCTTCTCTGTTCCTTCACACCAGGGGTGGTGCCAGACAGAGCTGGGCCAGACAGAAAATCGAGGCAGGGGGCTGTGCCCTTCCTCGACATGAGGCTCCGCCCTCTCTGTGGCCCCATCTCCTGGCCAGGTTGGGGGCTGGAAACCGGAGCAGGGCAGGGCAGGGCAGAGCACTGGCTATTCACAGCCAGTATGAACTGTCCAGGCCGGGGGACCTGGCTCCATGGCTGGCAGAGCCATTGGGGAGCAGTGAGTGTTGGGGGCAAGGGGGCAAGGCCCTGGAGCCTAGGCTGAAGCAGGTCAGACTGGGCCGCTGTGGGGAGCTCTGGACCCTCTATCTGCCCTGGTGGGCGGGGACACAGGCCAGGGGCTGCTTTTGGGCAACCGGCACCCTGCCCGAGATTATTTCTCTGCTGCTGCTGGAACTGGCTGCCCGGACAGCAGCCAAGAACATAAAAACGTAAGAACGGCCGTACTGGGTCAGACCAAAGGTCCATCTAGCCCAGTATCCTGTCTACCGACAGTGGCCAATGCCAGGTGCCCCAGAGGGAGTGGACCAACAGGCAATGATCAAGTGATCTCTCTCCTGCCATCCATCTTCAACCTCTGACAAACAGAGGCTAGGGACACCATTCCATACCCATCCTGGCCAATAGCCATTAATGGACTTAACCACCATGAATTTATCCAGTTCTCTTTTAAACGCTGTTATAGTCCTAGCCTTCACAACCTCCTCAGGTAAGGAGTTCCACAAGTTGACTGTGCGCTGCGTGAAGAAGAACTTCCTTGTATTTGTTTTAAACCTGCTGCCTATTAATTTCATTTGGTGACCCCTAGTTCTTGTATTATGGGAATAAGTAAACAACTTTTCCTTATCCACTTTCTCCACATCACTCGTGATTTTATATAACTCTATCATATCCCCCCTTAGTCTCCTCTTTTCCAAGCTGAAGAGTCCTAGCCTCTTTAATCTCTCCTCATATGGGACCCATTCCAAACCCCTAATCATTTTAGTTGCCCTTTTCTGAACCTTTTCTAGGGTACGTCTATACTTACCTCCGGGTCCGGCGGTAAGCAATCGATCTTCTGGGATCGATTTATCACGTCTTGTCTAGACCATCGATTTATATAAGGGCAATAATATATTCTCCGTCTTATTCTCTATCCCCTTTTTAATGATCCCTAACATCCTGTTTGCTTTTTTGACCGCCTCTGCACTCCACTCTACTTTCAGAGCTGGGCAACTAGAGAGCGGCAGCTGCTACAGGGCTAAGTCAAATTCTGAGGTGGCTATACCCTCTGCAAGCCTTCCCCCCCCCCCAACATCGCTCCTGATTCACACAGCTTCTCTCTTAATGGGAGAGTCTTTTCCTTTGCAGCTCCTGTCATCTCAAACACCCATCATCTGTATTTGTGCTTCATCAGCTCTCCATCTTTTCTTCATAGCTTATCTGAAAACACTTTCCTCCTCTTGCCTTTACGTCTTGATTTCTACTATTAGTGAACTATATCATTTAGCTCCAGAAAAGGTTTAGAGATACACCTCCCACTACAAAACAAAACTATTTAATGAGAGAATAAAAAACAATTCTCACTCTCTGTATGGCAAACCCATCACTAAGTGATGTGACAGCTGATACATATTGTGAAACCATAACACATAATAATGTATACCAGTTAAATGGTTACAAAATTACCCAGTATCATAGAACCACAAACCGGGGGGAACACTAACGATTCTCCCCAAATGAAAAGCTACTTAATTTGCAGTTACTAGCAACAATTGTTGAATAAATGGAGTCTGCTTACATCTGCTTCAAGTAGATAAGCCCATAGGATATTTCTTCTTAAATCCTTGAGACTTCTCCTCCTTTGGCCAGATATTCTCATATCCAGTTTTCTGCTTTGATATGTAGCAGGATGCTGCCTACACTGACTGACAAATCTCTAATGCATATAATTTTCAACAACGAAAATGAAGGAACACCTGATGTGTGGATCACAGGTAACCCAGGGTCTTAAATGAGTGACCTTCCTTGAAATGAGCCCCATCTGATATATATTCTAAATGCAGGGCAGGATCTATCCCCACCTCTCTATTTTCAGCATGCCAACTAAAACCAGCAGCCTCTATCTCCCTGTGGTATCTTTAATTTCTCTTGTCTTGATACCTTCTTATTTGTATTAATAATGAGGCTTCATTTTCTCTTTTACAACCCTAAAAGCCATTAATGATCAAAGGTTTGTTGTTAATTCCCATTGGGAATGTAGAAGACATTTTCAGCTGTTTTCTGTGTGATTCATTTCTTTGCCTTTCCTGTTGGAAACAGGATCTTTCAAGGAACCAATGTAACCAGAAAAGGTGCCCCTCCTGGAATCACAAGTTGTATTTTTTCTAGCAAACACCAGTTGCTGTTTCTTACTATCTTATCTTACCCACACAGCTACAATTATTGCTACTAATACTAAGCACTTACTGAAGTCAATGGAGTTATTCAGATTTACACCAGATAAGGAGCTGGTCCATACACTGTAATGCACTGCATTTTTACTCTGCTTTGAAAATATTGACTTAACCCCGCAGAGCAACGGATGAGGCCCATTTCAGTTTCCAAAGAAATAAAGGGCCGCAGTCCCCTCTCTCTTACATCAGCTGAGACTCCAAATCAGGAGGGGCAGGGACTTGAATCCAGCTTCCATATACCCCCACGGAGCAGCCTAACCACTAGGCTATTACCTAGTCCAGTGGCTTCCAACCATTTTTCGTTTGCAGACCCCTAAAAACTTTCAAATGGAGGTGCAGGCCCCTTTGGAAATCTCAGATATAGTCTGTGGACCCCCACAGACCACAGGATGAAATCACTGACATAGTCTAAAGTAAGAAAAGGGGTCTCTTGGGTCTTTTTTCACAAGAACACAGAAGTCTGGTGCCACACAATTTTACTGCAGAATTCCTGCTCTTCCAAATGTCACTCACCATATACATGCTTGACAGACAAATGAATCGTTTGAATACCTTGACAACTGAAGATTTAAAAATGCCATTATATTTAAGATGATGTTCAATTCACATTGCCACTTGTAAGAATCATGCACTTGTGCATACAGGGGAGTCCCAAGACCAGCGTTCTAATCCTGGCCTTGCCACTAATAACTTGTGTGACTGTAAGCAAGTCACTTCAGGAAGCCATTTTTTTCTCCCCCCATATTTTATCTGTCTTGTCTATTTCACCTGTAAGCTGTTTGGGGCAGGGCCTGTCTCTCGCTATGTGTTTGTACAGTGCCTAGAAGAACGGAGCCCTGTGTGACAGATCTGAGGAATGCCTGTGTCAAATTGTGAACTCTGTTGTGTTTGATGAATGTCATTCTGATTGTAATTGTCACTGTCATCTTCACTTTTCATTGTAATATAAACAAAACAACAACAACATAAGAGCTGAATACTGCAACCACTAAAGCAAAGCTCCCATTGACTTAAAAAGTGCAAGATCAGGACTTAAATGGAAGATATATTATCCAGGTGATACCATCACCGATTTGTTCAATCTAGGCTTAACATCTTCACTCTAACAGCCTGCTCGTGCATCATCCTGCGGCACAATAAGACAAATAAAATTAATAGACCCCCAAGGGGACTATTTTACAGTTTTAAAAATTGTGTTTAGGTTTTTTTCTCATCTTTCCGAGTGTTTTTCATTTAACTGAAGAAAGATTTGTCATCCTTTTTGTCCTCATCAACTCTTTTGTGCCTTGGACCTGTAAATACTGTTATGCCATATGACTAACAAAGGTTTTTTTCTCCCAGGAAATTACCCTAGTTCCACTTACCAGCATTTCCCTGCAATGTGTAGCGAGTGCTTGTTTGTTTAGACAG
Source organism: Terrapene triunguis (assembly GCF_002925995.2). Taxonomy (NCBI): domain Eukaryota; kingdom Metazoa; phylum Chordata; order Testudines; family Emydidae; genus Terrapene; species Terrapene triunguis. The sequence goes on along the minus strand of NW_020664417.1, from coordinate 92,526,000 downwards.
TGCTCGTTTTGTGAATGCTGACTCTGGATAAAATCTAATGACAGGGCGGCACTTGGTTTAAGTTTGAATGACAAGTATGTTTATGATGAAATGGTAGAGTTCTTGATTCTAAGGAATGGTAGGAGGGAGAACAGCAAAATAAAGACAATGGATTTTAAGAAGGCAGACTTTAGCAAACTCAGGGAGTTGGTAGGTAAGATCCCACGGGAAGCAAGTCTAAGGGGAAAAACAATAGAAGACAGTTGGCACAAAGAGACATTACTAAGGACACAAGAGGAAACTATCCCACTGTGTAGGAAAGATAAGAAGTATGGCAAGAGACCACCCTGCCTTAACCAGGAGATCTTTAGTGATCTAAAAATAAAACAAAAAAGAGTCCTACAAAAAGTGAAAACTAGGTCAAATTACAAAGGATGAATATAAACAAATAACACAAGTATGTAGGGCCAAAATTAGAAAGGCCAAGGCACAAAACAACATCAAACTAGCCAGAGACATAAAGGGTAACAAGAAAACATTCTACAAATACATTAGAAGCAAGAGGAAGACCAAGGACAGGGTAGGCCTGTTACTCAATGAGGGGCGGGGAGGGAATAAAAACAGAAAATGTGGAAATGGCAGAGGTGCTTAATGACGTCTTTGTTTTGGTTTTCACCAAGAAAGTTGGTAGTGATTGGACGTCTAACATAGTGAATGCGAGTGAAAATGAGGTAGGATCAGAAGAGACTAAAATAGGGAAAGAGCAAGTTAAAAATTATTTGGACAAATTAGATGTCTTCAAGTCACCAGGGCCTGATGAAATGCATCCTGGAATACTCAAGTTGCTGACTGAGGAGATATCTGAGCCATTAGCGATTATCTTTGAATGTCATGGAAGACGGGTTCACAGTCATGCTGGAAGGGCATAACGAGTGGGGTCCCGCAGGGATCAGTTCTGGGTCCGGTTCTGTTCAATATCTTCATCAATGATTTAGATAATAGCATAGAGAGTACACTTATAAAGTTTGCGGATGATACCAAGCTGGAAGGGGTTTCAAGTGCTATGGAGGATAGGATTAAAATTCAAAATGATTTGGACAAACTGGAGAAATAGATTGAGGTAAATAGGATGAAATTCAATAAAGACAAATGCAAAGTACTCCATTTAGGAAGGAACAATCAGTTGCACACATACAAAATTGGAAATGACCGCCTAGGAAAGAGTACTGCGGAAAGGGATCTGGGGGTCAGAGTGGACCACAAGTTACATATGAGTCAACAGTGTAACGCTGTTGCAAAAAAAAAAGTGAACGTCAGTCTGGAATGTATTAACAGGAGTGTTGTAAGCAACACAGGAGAAGTAATTCTTCCGCTCTACTCCGCTCTGATGAGGCCTCAACTGGAGTATTGTGTCCAGTTCTGCGGGCCATATTTCAGAAAGGATGTGGACAAATTGGAGAGAGTCCAGAGAAGAGTGACAACAATGATTAAAGATCTTGAAAACATGACCTATGAGGGAAGATTGAAAAAACTGGGTTTGTTTAGTCTGGAAAAGAGAAGACTGAAAAGGACATGATATCAGTTTTCAAGTATGTAAAAGGTTGTTACAAGGAGGAGGAAGAAAAATTGTTTTTCTTAACCTGTGAGGATAGGACAAGAAGCAATGGGCTTAAATTGCAGCAAGGGAGGTTTAGGCTGGACATTAGAAAAACTTCCTAAATGTCAGGGTGGTTAAGCACTGGAATAAATTGCCTAGGAAGGTGGTGGAAGCTCCATCATTAAAAATTTTTAAGAGCAGGTTAGACAAATACCTGTCAAGAATGGTCTAGATAATTAATCTTGCCACGAATGCAGGGAACTGTAGTAAATGACCTCTCGAGGTCCCTTCCAGTTCTATGATTCTATGATAGATTTGGCAATTTCCGGCAATATCCTTGGGAGACCTTGCTGAATTAAGTTAAAATATGTTTGGGGTCCATTGTATTAAGTGACTGGTTTATGTATTATTGTGGGCCGGGATTGTATGTAATTTCTCTCTGGGAAGATGGGATGTAAACCCAGAGAAGTGTTATGAATGTCAAAGGACTATTCTAAACAATGTGCCAGACAAAGATGGACTTTGGGGATAAAGAGTGCAAATGGTTTGCCCAGGGGGAGGTGAATGCAAATTCTTCTTCCTCTCTGACTATGGAAAAAAACAAACTTTTGGAAGCTACACCCTGAGCATGGGAGCATTGTCTGCTGACTACCGTGTTCCCAATGTCTCAACATCAAAGGCCCAAGCTGTATAAAGGAAAGCTGTATAAGGAAAGAGTAACCTGTTCATGAGTGTGCTAGTTCTGATCTGAAGCTGTTATTAACTTGTAACAACAGAAAAAAATCTTTGGTGGGGTTTGAAGGACTGACTCCTACCAGAGCCCTTGCTGGAGTTTGGGAGTAGGGAGGCGGGGGTGGAAAGAATCTCTGGCAAACTTATTAGCATTTGAGTAGGTTCTTTTATTTTTTTAATATGTTTTCTCTGTAATGCTTTCACCTTAACAATAAATGTGCCTGCTCTTAAAGATCTGTGCAGTAGTCAATGACTGCTGGCAATTACATAAGTTCATAGTCTTCTGAGAGAAATCAAAGCACAGATGCTGGCCTGTTTACACAGTCTGGCTTGCTGAGGGTATTGCAGTGTAAGCAGGGAACTGTACAGCCTGGAAAAAACGCCAGTCAGGAGGGAGAGAAATGTGGATCTCTACTCAAGAGAGTCGATGGTTGTGGAGCCTGGAGCCTAGAGGGGGTGCTCTTCAGGAACCACGAACAGGGAATATGAGTACAATTGTCCTGTAACAGTATTGATCTGGCTGCTTTTATGAGAGCAATAGGAAGGGGCCCAAATGAACAGCTATGTTTGGCTAGAATATAGAAGTATATAAGAAAGTCAAACACTTGGAGTTATTGAGAACTAGGGTAATACTGCAAAAATATATTTATTTATTATTATTATTTATTAATTTAGATTTAAAGCACCACACAAAGAGCTCTCTCCAGATCTCTGCATGCCCTTGACCTAAATTTAATACCACAATAAAGAGCAAGTTACACAACTAATCCAGTATAATCACTGATCAGCAATCAGAACTTATTTGTATTAAAGTATCACCCAGAGGTCCCGAGTGGGATCAGGGTACAATTGCAATAGCACTGTCTAACTACACAGAGACACAGTCCATGCCTTATGCACAGTCTGGATAAGGACAAGAAATGACAGACAATTGGATGGGGGTAGGAAATGGAAGACGAGTTTAATAGTAACGGAAACACAAAATTACACTCCCAAAGAAAGAACAACTATTCCAAGATGCAGCTGCAAATATAATCTTATTCTTACTACATCACACTTTCTAAGTACCACTAGATTATACAATATCAATGAATATTTTTACTACTCAAAGCCCTGGTTAAATCAATGGCTCAGGGCTGGTCTACACTAGAAAATTAGACTGACCAAGCTACATCACTCAAGGGTGCCGCTGTCATGGTTTAAGGGCAGGTCTTCACTACAGGGGGGGGGTCGATTTAAGATACGCAAATTCAGCTACGTGAATAGCGTAGCTGAATTCAACGTATCAGAGCCGACTTACCCCGCTGTGAGGACGGCGGCAAAATCGACCTCCGCGGCTCCCCGTCGACGGCGCTTACTCCCACCTCCGCTGGTGGAGTAAGAGCATCGATTCGGGGATTGATTGTCGCGTCCCGACGAGACGCGATAATTCGATCCCCGAGAGATCGATTTCTACCCGCCGATTCAGGCGGGTAGTGTAGACCTAGCCTAAGTGTAGATGTAGCCTCAAGAGGCCCTGTTTGTTTCAGGGAGACGTTCGGTTTAGTGAAACTACTGGTCTAGTTGATAACAGAACAATGCTCTAGTCATACCAGTAAGTATTTTATTCTGAGCTTGTTGTGTTTCCTTTTGCAACCTAAAGCAGTATTACAGCACAAGATTTTTACTATGAAAAGTTCTATTAAAATCAATAATGCAAGTATCATCCTTCACACTACTAGGACTTTGTATGGTAAAGATAACATGGAGTGTTCTTGTGTATATTACACAGAAATTTTTACTGCCGGTTATGAAATATACACACACATAAGGTTTAAGTCTTTTAATGTATTTTCTTTAATAAATAAACGGGAGACATTAATACCTCCCAGAAATCCATTACTAGCTGGGAGTTAAAAGCAGAAGTGGAAACTAACAAGGCAAGTTGGCACCATCAAAAATGAGAAGAGCCTTGAAGGAGAACAGGGTAGGTTCAAGGAGATTGTCCCCTGTATAATGGGAATCATGAGTGATGGTAGGTGTGGGAGATGTGAACAAAGTGGTAGAGGCTGACCTCAATGGCACAGCAGAGTCGGCAGGAGATGATGAGATAATATATAGGAACAGACAAAGAAAGAGTTGTTCAGGTCGGGGGGGGGGCTTCAAGCTAATGACTAAAAGTTTGTGTTTGATGTGGCGGAAAAGGGGAAGCTAGTGGAGGAGACACAAAGGAGGGAGTGACATGGTGAGAACAACAATCCAGAAGGACGATCTGTAGCAGCAGTGTTTTGAAGAGACCTGAGTGAAGTGAGGTAAGATGGGTGTCAGGAAGGCCAAAGAGAAGGAGGAGACAATCAAAATGGAAAAGAAAAGTACCTGGACTAGGGTTTTACTGGTGGGACCAGCTCTGGGAATGCTGTACAGGGAGAAGTGACATGATTTCATACACTCCTTTGAATGAAAAACCACAACCCACATTTACTTGTTTTCCTTGAACATTCGGACAAGTTGGGTTTGTTTGCGAGAATGTTCTTGTCAATATTCACATGAACGTAAACTCACATGGGAACGTTTACACAGTTCTCTTGAAATCTCATGTCTCTCCTCCTTCCATCCAGAGGAGCATAAACAATACCATTTGACTTAGGTGATCTATCTGTCAATAACCAAAGTAAAGAGCAGCCAAAGGAAGCCATTTGCAGTGCACAACAAGAAGATGTATTCCTCCTACAAAACCCAGGAACTGTGTGTGCATCACATCCTTGAACTCCCATTATTGGCACCTTGTCTATTGACAGGTAGAGATCACTCCTGTAACACTATCACACATCCTGAGAAAAGAATATTGCATAATATATAGCTTGAGACCAACCCATAAGATGAACTCTCCTCCTGTAATGTGTTTGTCAGAAATTTTATAATAATGAGCACACAAATAAAAATCAAAGTCTGTTCCTGGGCAATTTTCAAAGAGATAATAGGGCTAAACTGATCCAGTAAATTATTAGCTGTGAACAGTTCACCCAGCTGTACTGCAGATTCTCTCTTTTCTATGGCCTGGCCTTCAAAAGCGGTTGGTATGCTATACAAGAGTGAGCTGTTTTGAAAACTGTTAAAATTACACACTAACACTTTAAGTATAAGGGGTTTCCTGATCCTGTTTGCAGGCTATGGGGCTCTGTAGAGAAGCATGAGATCCGGGCCTTGGCTAGTTCACCTGCAGAGTACTAGCCTAGAGCAAGGTGGGTTGAGTTATGCTTCTCTGCTTTAAGCAGCAGCCTGCTTTCTCTCTCTGTTTTGGGAGTCTTGTGTGTTAGGGTTCTGGATTCTAAGCAATAAAGTAGTGTGATGTTGCAACATTCCAAAAAAATATTGTAACTTCTCTCTCTGTGTGAGCTGTGTACATAAGTGAGTAGCAAGGACAAAATATATATTTTTTTAATTTAAACACTTATTTTAATGGTTGGGACAAACCAATATAGTAAAGTGAATGGTAAGTAGCTCGCTTCTACTGCTGTAAAAAAAAAAAGACGGTTGGGGGATCATCTCTAAGCATCATAATAAAGCACTGTTGGTTTTCATCTGAGCAGTTCAAAATGCTTTACAATCATTACTAAGTTAAGTATGACATGCATCTGATGAAGTGGGTATTCACCCACAAAAGCTTATGCTCCAATACATCTGTTAGTCTTAAAGGTGCCACAGGACTCTCTGTTGCTTATTACTAAGTTAGACATTGCAACCGCTTTGCACTAAGCCTATTCTACAGGTTCCTAAAGTAAGGCTCAAGTAGGTAAATGTAGAGAATGTTCTGAACCAAAAAAAAGCCCCAGACCCAAATACTTTGGTGTGGGTCTCAATGGTGTAGCTCAGGTCCATCTCTAGCTTGCTAATGCCCTGATTTCGTAAGTTGTTTCATGTAGGCAGATGTGTGCTTCCACATACAGCCCTGTTCACTCAACAGGGTTCCACATGTACACTAGGACTGGGGGGCGAAGTTTGCATGTAAAGGTGACCTCCCAGGTAGGAAGAGCATCCAGGACTCTTGGCTTCAAAGTCACCCCATGCTCTAACCACTAATGCCCTGATTTAGCATGCAAAGCACTTAAGCAAGTGGCTGAGTCCCCATTGATTTCATGTGCTTAGATGCTTTGCTAAAGCAGAGGCCTAAGAAAACCCCTTTTCCTGTAGCATTTGTAAGCCAGGAGATGAAAATCATCACAGAAGATACAAATGAAACAGAGTTAAGCATTTGATCCATGTCAGAAAGCTACTTTGTCAAACTGGTTCAGGGAATTTGCAAAATCCAGAATATTTTTAAAGACATGTACGCATGCAGAATACGCCTCACATTTCTCTGCACAATGCAAAGAAGCATGTCAATCTCTCTATGGATGTGTTTCTTACTGATCACAATTTTACACACTGCTTTTATGTGCTGCCAGTAAGTTAAGTGTCTGTTACTATTTGGGTGCTCAAAGAGTCAACATGCATTAGAAGTTTTAGTTCAATCTTTGATACTTTAAATTGCTACATTTAGTTTCAGGGGGTGAAAAAAACAGACAATCCTCATGGGACACCATGCAATTTTTCATCTGAATCTCGGATTTTTTTTTCCTACAGTGTAAATAGATTCCTTGTTAACACTGTGGGGTCTTTGCACACATTCTGCCTGCCCCCTCGGAACAGATGATTAATTTAATGTTTCATTAGCATGACTTAGCGTGGTTTCATTTGTTTCTAATAGCTTTGCCTCCAAAACCTGTCAGAGGGACACTGACGGAAGCTGAACCGATCCTCCCTTGCATAATGATGAATCCCCAGTGGCAAGGTCTCTCCATTAATAAGAGCCAGTGGAAGTCTCTACATATTGCACTCCTCTTTCAACTTCGTAAACCTGAACATTCAATTAGAATGAACGCTCATGCTACGTTGCTCTAAACTGTCATGGGTAAGACCTGAGTGAGATTTTTTGTTAATTAAGCAGCAAATTAAGCCAGACCTAACTTTTGACTCAGCAGTGTGGAACAAGCCGCAATGGCATTGATTCTGTCATTGGTAATGTATCTTGACTTCTTGCCCACTAGACAAGGTGCTTTCAGTCTAGATAGTGGGTGGGGAAGGGCCTTTTCAGGGCAATGGGCCATTAGGAAAAAACAATAGGTCTTAGGAGAAGCTTATCTCCCATCTGGAGAGCCTTCATGAGAATGCTCCAAACAGCCTGTGAGTAGTGGCTGCTATGACTCTACAAGGACATGTGATCAGACAACATGATGCTGGACTCCATCCTGGGATGTCAGTATTTTTCCACAGACTGGTCTGAGAACCAAGCTTTGAAACAAAGGGTTCCCGCCATATGCAAAAGCTATATAAGCCAGGGAGTGACATCGTCAGGTGTTCTTCACTCCCCACCCAAGAAGTCTCCTGGAAACACCTGAGGAACAAAGACTGAGCTGAGGGAAGTGCTGGACCCAGACTAAAGGGATTTCTAGCCTGTAAATGAGACACCTGGAGATTCCAAGCTGTAAAGCAAGTGCAGCTTTCCCCTTAAGAATCTGAAGCCTGCTAGTATCATCTCTTAGGGTGAGAATCTGCTATTCATATCCAATCTATTGAGTATATTAAGCTTAGTTTGTGTTTTTTGTTTATTTGCTAGGTAATCTGTTTCGATCTTTTTGCTATCACTTATAATCACTTAAAATCTATCTTTTGTAGTTAATAAACTTGTTTTTGCTTTATCTAAACCAGTGAGTTGGAGTGAAGTGTATGGGAATCTTAGCTTAAGGGGCAAAGGCTGTTGCATATTCCTTTCCACATTGAGGGAGGGGGCAAACTTTAGGAGCTTATGCTGTCTAGTTCCCTGTGCAGCACAAGGGGGTATAATTTTGGGTTTATACTCCAGAGGTGGTGTGTGCCTCAGGAGCTGGGAGTTGCCTTGGCTGTAGCCTTCCTATGCAGGGTCTGGTCAGAGAACCTGCATGTAACTGCAGCTGGGTGTGTCCCTACCTGTATTTGTGCTGATGAAAGTGCAGGCTGGAGGGCTTTGCAGCTTGTCACAGCAGTACAATGTAAGAGGGAACCTAGGCTATTGGGTCAGGGGACTCAGTGGTACCTCAGTTCCAGATGGCATCCCAGGGGAACCCATCACACTTGCCCTTATCCATTGTATCAGGTCATCACCCTCATGTTGTTGTGTGTTCAAAGTGCCTGAGTAGCTGTAAACGCCTTTGGGAGGCCAACACTGGGAGCATCAGTCTTCCAAGATCCAGGATGTCAGTAGAATTTATTGAAGCTGCAGAAACTCTATAATTCTCAGACTAATAGCCAAAGGGGATTAAGAGAACTTGAAGGTTGAAAGGACCATTCGGGAGAGGAGAAAAGCCTGGTTCTGGGGCAGCTGCATAAGGGAGAACCCTGAAATAATCCATTAGCACCACCCAGAATTTCCTATTACTCTACCTTCCGCTAGCCCAATGACCATTGCTCTACACTGCTCCATAATGTTAACACTTAGCATCCCCACAGCCCTTTGCATCCAGATATGTGAGCACTTCACAAAAGTATCATTCTCCCTATTTTGTTGTTGGGGAAAGTGAGGCACAGAGATGTTAAAAGGCTTGTTCAAGGTCACTCAGCCAGTAAGTGGAGGAGCCAGGAAAAGACCCCAGATCTTGCGATTCCAAGGTGCTATGTCCAATGCACTGGACCATGTTGCCAGCATAATAGACAGGAATAAGGTTGCCTAAAGTGGGTTCTCACTTCCTGGCCCAGCAGAGCCCGGGAGCACTGATGGGAGGGCCCTACCACATTCATGATCCATTTTGGTCGATTTCATGGTCATAGGATTTTTAAAATCGTAAATTTCATGATATCAGGTATTTAAATACGAAATTTCACGGTGTTGTAATTGTAGGGTCCTGACCCAAAAAGGAGTTGGGGGGAGGGTTGCAAGGTTATTGTGGGGGGGATTGCGGTACTGCTGCCCTTACTTCTGCGCTGCTGCTGGCGGCGATGCTGCCTTCAGAACTGGGCAGATGGAGAGCGGTGGCTGCTGTCCGGGAGACCAGCTCTGAAGGCAGAGCCACCGCCAGCAGCAGCAGCACAGAAATAAGGATGGCATGGTATGGTATTGCCACCCTTACTTCTGCGCTGTTGCCTGCAGAGCTGGGCCCTCAGTCAACAGCTGCCACTCTCCAGCCACCTAGCTCCAAAGGCAGCAGCGCAGTAGTAAGGGTAGCATGATATGGTTTTACGATCCTTACTTCTGCGCTGATGCTGGTGGGGCACTGCCCTCAGAGCTGGACGCCCAGCCAACAGCTGCCGATCTCCAGCCACCCAGCCTTGAAAGCAGCACATAAATAATGGTGGCAATACTGCGACTCCCTTAAAATAACCTTATGATCCCCCTGCAACTCCCTTTTGGGCAGGACCCCCAATTTCAGAAACAATGGTCTCCCCCGTGAAATTTGTATAGTATAAGGCAAACACACACAAAAGACCAGATTTCACGTGGGGGGAGGGGGGAGAGACGAGATTTCACAGTCCATGACCCATTTTTCATGGCTGTGAATTTGGTAGGGCCCTACTAATGGAATAGGACACTCGGTCCTTAAAATGGAAGGAGCACATTTTTCTGCACTGCAGAATCTCACTGGCCAATACAGGACAAATATTAATAGTTCCAAAGGGAGTCCCCTCCAGCCTTCCTTGGCTGGAATAAAAGACATTGCAGGCATGGTGAGGTAGTCCATCAGGGAAGAACAAAATGAAGAATTACTAAAGTCCCGCTTTGAGGCACAGGGGAGTCACCATGGAAGAAAACCAGCCCCTCTTCCTTAATTTCAGTAATTCCAGCTCCTTCCATGAATCTGAACGTGTTGTGATAATTACAATGATGTATTTTTAAAAAGAGAAACAAATCTCATTCCCACTGCTGCCATAGTACTCCTAAAAGCTATAAGTCAATAAAGTATCAGATCACTGTATTCTTTCCCTCCCCCACATTAACATATTCAAGAGCATTAAAGGTAGTCAAGCTGTAAATCAGGAGAGCTTTAGCAGCCAATTCAGGAGAGATCCCAGCTGAAAATGGAAAAGATTATACAGTTATTTAGAAAGAGAACAGGGCACTTGAAGAAACTGTACCACATGCCAGATAGCTCTGAGGAGCATCTTTAGAACTAAGAAGCGAAGCAAGAGCTGGCTTGTTTTAATGCTAAGAAGTCTAATTGTGTAATGGACAGTGCTGGAGCAAATAATGTGGGTTACGGGCCTGTAGGTTGACTTGAGTTCCTCTCCATTCAGAGGGAGAGGCTAATTTTCTCAGCCATTGTTACCCACTTCCAGTTTATTAGCATTTCGGCCATAGCTGGTTTTGGATTGCTGCTGTCAATAAATTTACCAACAGAAATAAAAACAAAACAAAACAACAAAACCTGTCCCAAATCGTCTGCCAATAAAGTTCAGTAAAAATTATTTACATATTAATGGAAGTGGAAGATAAGAACATAAGAATGGCCATACTGGGTCAGACCAAGGTCCATCTAGTCCAGTATGGCCTATGCCACGTGCTTCAGAGGTAATGAATAGAACAGGTAATCACCAAGTGATCCATCCCCTGTTGCCCATTCCCAACTTCTAGTAAACAGAAGCTAGAGACACCATCCCTTCCCATCCTGACTAACAGGCATTGATAGACCTATTCTCCATGAACGTATCTAGTTCTTTTTAGAACCCTGTTATAGTCTTGGCCTTCACAACATCCTCTGGCAATGAGTTCCACATACTGACTGTGCGTTGTGTGAAGAAATACTTCTTTTTGTTAGTTTTAAACCTGCCGCCTATTAATTTCATTTGGTGAACCCTAGTTCTTGTGTTAAGAGAAGCAGTAAATAACACTTCCTTATTTACTTTCTCCACACCAGTCATGATTTTATAGACCTCTATCATATCCCCCCTTAGTCGTCTCTTTTCCAAGCTGAAAAGTTCCAGTCTTATTTATCTCTCCTCATATGGAAGCCCTTCCATACCCCTAATCATTTTTGTTGCCCTTTTCTGAACTTTTTCCAATTCCAATATATCTTTTTTGAGATGGGGTGACCAAATCTGCACGCAGTATTCAAGGTGTGAGCATACCATGGATTTATATAGAGGCAATATGATATTTTCTGTCTTATTATCTATCCCTTTCTTAATAATTCCCACCATTCTGCTAGCTTTTTTGACTGCCGCTGCACATTGACTGGATGTTTTCGGAGAACTATCCACAATGACTCCAAGATCTCTTTCTTGAGTGATAAGTTAAAAATAGTTGTTTTGGGTTTTTTCCCTTACTTGGGGAGTTTGCAGACTAGCCAAAGAGTGTATACATATCTATATCATCTACATTTGTAGACCTACACAGTCATGTGTTTGGGGCACTATAGAGTCATACCTTGTTGGTGATATGACACAATCCCTCCTGCACTCTGTGATGACAGTTGCTCTCTCCTTTCAATGCACAAAGTCATGCTATTCATTTACACTTGGGTGCTCCTGGAGGAGGCAGAGAGATATTACATGCTTGCATGACTCTGCCAGCAAGAAAAGATGTATGCAGTGGTGTTGTAGCCATGTCAGTCCCAGGATACTAGAGAGACAAGGTGGGTGAGGTAATATTTTTTTTATTGGACCAACTTCTGTTGGTGAGAGGGACAAGCTTTTGAACTTACAGGTCTGCAGATGTCAGAGACCACCTTCCTGGGTCACACCAGCTAATGAAGAGTCCCCGGTGAAGGAAAATCAGATGAGGGGATGGGTGGAACAGAGGTTGCAGTGGCACAAAGCAACAGCAATAACCCCTCTGCCAGCAAAGGAGTTCCCCAAAAATGGTTTGTGCCAGCTTGGTGGTATGGGAGGGATGGGGAGGGAAGGGGGCTGTAGCATGGGACCTTCCTATAGCCTCTTCCAGTGGGTCACCTGTATACCATCATGTGCCAGCAATGCCTCTCTGCCATGTACATTGGCCAAACCGGACAGTCTCTATGCAAAAGAATAAATGGACACAAATCTGACATCAGGAATCATAAGATTCAGCAACCAGTAGGAGAGCACTTCAATCTTCCTAGTCATTAAATAACAGACCTAAAAGTGGCAATTCTTCAACAAAAAAAAACCTTCAAAAACAGACTCCAACGTTAAACTGCAGAACTGGAATTAATTTGCAAACTGGACACCATCAAATTAGGCCTGAATAAAGACTGGGAGTGGTTGGGTCATTACAAAACCTAATTTCCCCCATACTAATTCCCCCCTACTGTTACTCACACCTTCTTGTCAAATGTTTGAAATCGGCCACTCTCATTACCACTACAAAAGTGATTTTTCCTCCCTTGGTATCCTACTGCTAATTGAATTGTCTCGTTAGACTGACCTCCCACTTGGTAAGGCAACTCCCATCTTTTCATGTGCTGTGTATTTATACCTGCTACTGTATTTTCTACTCCATGCATCTGATGAAGTGAGTTCTAGCCCACAAAAGCTTATGCCCAAATAAATTTGTTAGTCTCTAAGGTGCCACAAGGACTCCTTGTTGTTTGTTAAGCTCCTTAAGTGGAGCTTAAGGCTGCTAGCACCGTGGTGTGACTCCTTGTGGATGGTGCCCTTCCACCAGCACACACCCAAAACGTGCAGCCAGAGATGACATGTAACTCTTGATGGTGGGGGTGGGGGGGCACAATTTAAAGGCTAGGGGAGGAGGGACATGACTGCCCCACGTGTCGCCTCTGGGAGGTGGGGATACATGGGGAAAGTTGAAACTTGCCTCTGGCTTTGGCTGGACTTTTGCTGGCAGCTGGTCCAGAGCCGTTCACAGGTGAGATGCCCTGTCCCGCAGGGTGGCCGGCCAGCGGGCTGGCTGGGAGGAGGTGGGAAAGGCTGCGGTTGGGAGCTGTTTTTCCTGTGGGTGTGAGCCTGGGAGCAGTGGTGGAAGAGATCCCAACCTGGGGAGTGAGGGGAGTTAGAGGGGAGCTCAGCATGAACTGCGGTCCCGTTAGACCGGCTGCTTCATTCCCAGGTGGAGAACGCAGAGAGGGGAAGGCACTGAGTTGTTAGCAGTCAAGCAGGACTCAGCCCACACAGACCAGTGCACCTAGAGACGGCAGGGGACTGGGTGGGCTCTGCCCTCAGCACTTCAGGAAGCAGGGCCAACTGGAAGGCAGAAATCTGGGGCAGGGGCACGAGACCCCGCCTGACCCCGCCCCATGCATTGCCTCTGTGTGCAGCAAGTTTTTCTATGAGAGCAGTAGGAAAATCTAACCCTGTGGTTGCCCTGCAGTTGCAGAGAGACCACTGCCTGGAACTGTGTTCTAAGATGAGGTGGGCTATTCCATGTAGAGTAAGAATCAAGAACTCTCCTGGATTACACCCTTTGCAGGCACAGTGAAGTCAGTGGGGATACCCTGGATGTAACTGAAGTCAAAATCAGTCTGGAATTTAGCCATTACTATTATTACATAATGTTGAGTTTGAATTAGGAGAAGAACCTGAACTGGATTTCTGTGCCCCTAAATATGGGGATACTGCCGTGATTAGCTTTCCCAGGAAGTTGTTTGATACATTTTCCCCTTAAGAACTGGGGAAGGAGTGCAATATTTATATAGCTCGCAAAGGGCCCTCATTTTGAGCCACATCACTCAGTGCCGTCTCAAAATTAGCTACATTCCAAAAAGAAATGTAGCGTCCTCTTGCTTTACTTGTTGAAAATCAGTTGTATGAGAAATAAAGAATCATGAATTAGCTTATAGAAAGAGTGATTGGCTCTGAAGGAATCAATCCCACAGCATTTTAAACTGGCATAAATATTTTTGTGTGTGTTCCCCATTACATAACTCCCCCTCTCCCTTGGCAGGTTTGAGAAGTGCAGCGATATGGTAGAGAGAGCAAAGAAGCAAGTGTCAAGATCCCAATTCTCAAGTACCACGATTAACTCCTCTGTTCATTGGGGATGATAAGAAGAATATCTACCTACACTCACAGAAAGGTTCTTAGCATTAAATAAATGAAGGTTGGAAACAGGGTGCATTGATTTAAATCAAAGCTATTTAAATGATGATTTAAATCAAGTGGAAAGCCTGGATTTAAATCATCGATTTTAATCAACTTTTCCATTTGTACTTGTTACTTTCTAAAGAAAAGTACATTTTCATAGGTTGATACAGCCATTAAAATATCTTGATCTATAACTAAAAAGAGCCTTTACACCAGATTTGGAACATCTATATGCTACCTAGGAGGATGCACTATAACAATATACATTTATTTAAGTACAGTAATTATATAGTTTAATTTTTTCAGATTGATATTAATTGTACCTTTTTAGTATGTTAGAAAATGGTGAGTGATATATTGCTTATTTACTAGATAATGACCTTTTTGTACATGATTTCTGTCAAGTTGCATTAGGATGGTAACTGGAATGTAATTAAACACACAAAAGAGCATCTACAATTTATTTTTATTAAACAAAACGCGCCTCTAATAGAGCACATAACCTGATTTGTCGTATTTATAAAGATTGAAAAGCAGCTTTTAACTCAAGGTTTTTGATAGATGTTCATGGATTCAACATATTTTTTTTTTAATTTAAATGTTTTAAGAGATTATAATAACGTTAGGCTTTAACATATTGTGTCTTAAATTCAGATTTCATTTTAAACTGGTTTATTTTTCAAAAAGAAAAATCTATTATTTAAGTAAAAAATCTGATTTATTTGATTTTTTTAGGAACGATGATGATGATGATGATGATGGTTAGAAAAGCAATTTGTGATCTTTAAAAATAAAGCCACTTGTGATGAATCACTGAAGGAGTGGAAAGTTAGTGCGAAGGTCAGAACAGAATCTTCCATCATTACTTGGATTACAATAGCACCTATAGGCCTCACTGAAGATCAAGGCCCCATTGTGCTAGGCTAAAAATACCTTTCAATCCAAAGAGACAGGACAGCCTAAGGGAACAGCCACAGAGAGGTCAGTGACAAGGCTGAGGCTAGAAAACTGGGGTCTCGGCTCCCAGGCCAAAGACCTATACACCAGACCCTCCTGCCTTTCACATACCTTACACCCAGAAATCAATTCACTAGTGTATATTAAATTGATTTCTGCCTTTCTGAGCAATAGAGCAATAACCACTTTCTGTGTTTACAGGCATTAGCCTTGCCTACCACACAGAAAATTTGGTTAGAAGCCATTGTTTCTGTATTAAACAGTGACAGCTGGAAGTAATAACTCACCATAATGTACACCAACTTAATTGTATTACCTCTTGGGGGGGGGGGGGGTAAGCAAACAGCTACTGCATGTTTTCCGCACTCTGGATGTCTGTAATATGATACAGAGAGAGACTAACTGCATTTGGTGAAAGTTCAAGGAAAGGTAAACCAAGGAAAGAGGCAGGGCCAGGAGATTAAAGGAAAATGCTTTTCACACAACAATATCTTATTAGATGTTCTCAAATTTCATTAGAGTCTTTGTCCCATTGTCTCCTTCCCCATCTACTCAACTATCTTGGCAACAATAACAGACTTTGACAGGTGCAAGAATAAAACCCATCTTTCCAAGAAAAACAATTGATACTTGTTTCATCAAACTCCATAGCAGAGCCCGAATACACAATCATGAAGGTGCAGCCCTTGGTGATCAATGTTTTTTGCACCCATAGAAGATTTACACCGTGTTCCTTTTCACACTAAAGAGGCTGCTTTTGATCTTCAGAATGCCATGAAAATAAAGCTAGACTTACCATCAAAATAGAATTAGGGTCAGACTCTGCCGTTGGATACAGCTGATGTGTGTGTGCACATCTAAGGCAATGTTTGGCCTTCCATTAGTAAGTTCTGATGGCATAGCTACATGATCCAAGAAGGAGGAAAAAACGGTTACTGACCTTTCCATAACTGTTATTGTTTGAGATGCATTGCTCATGTCCATTCCACATTAGGAGTGCATGTGTCATGTGGTGCCGCATGCTTATTTGCCAGTATAAGGGACACCGCCAGCAATGCACCCTCTCCGTTCCTTCTTGCCGGCTAACTCGGACAGAGGGGCAGGAGGGTGGGTCATGGAATGGACATGAGCAATACATCTCAAAGAACAACAGGTATGGAAAGGTTAGTCACCATTTTTTTCTTCTTCAAGAGCTTGCTCCTGTCCGTTCTACTTTAAGTGACTCACAAGTAGTACCCAAGGAGTAGGGCTCAGAGTTCATGGACATACGAATTGCAACACCGCTCTTCCGAACTTGGCATAATCTCTGGCCTGCTGGGAGATGGCGAAGTGGATATCTCATGATGTTCGTTTCAGAACTGCCACTGCATAGGCCACTGTCCTCCTGGCCAGGTGCCAGTGGGGAGACCTGCCCCAAGATCCAGCAGAATGTGGGACAGGTACCGGCAACAGCTCTTTGTATGGGCATAGGGCTCCAACTCAGACTCCAACAAAGAGTCCTCCTGAGGTGACCACAGGGGATCACTTCTGCCTGTCGGTGCCAAGGGTCCAGGGACTGGTGTCGGGCTGAGGACGACTTTGCTTCTGGAACATACCAAGGGCCCCAGTGCCAGGAAAGAGCTGGGAGCTCGTGCTCATTGGAGCTGGCGGTTGTCCTATTGGGGTTGTCGGTACCAGGAGAGATAAGTCTCTGACCGCTGCAAAGGCCTCCTGGATAGAAGGCATTGTGATTCTGCTGACTTCCTGGCATCAGTGGGGGGTCCCACATGGATTCAACAGGAGTGAGAGAGGAGGAGGGGCTCGACGCGGGTTGCACTCCACTGTCAATTTGATTTAAATCAAATCCACCCTGGCAAAAACCAATGAACAAAAGAGCCCAGTGAACTAGATGGCTCAGGATTTTGGTAACTGGATACAAAGGGCCTAAGCCATCACTACTCTGTACCTTGTGTATTAATTTATACCACTATATAGTGAGAGCAATATACCGTATTAGCATTCTGATTCTGTACTGTTTTTCTGGGATTTGACTGCAGCATGTGCAGTACAACAAAGAATCAAGTTTCAAGTCTAGGTGGGTATAACCAGTTTTGTTTTGTTTTTTTCCATTTGACGGTTCTTTCATGGCCAATGGGAAATGGGAAAAAGGACTAGCTTCAGTCTAATTCCTGGTTAACAAGTGTTCAGATAATATAAAATGCTAATTAACACCATTCTTAGTATAAAAGAGTAGAGGGATGCTGAGGCAATACTATATAACTCCTGCACCTTAGCTCAACTCTTTTCAGGACTTTTCAGAAAACATTACATAGCTTTAAACCTCAGGGCTTTTGTATGTAAAACCCTGATAAGTAGGTGTCAGTAGCTCCCAGGCAACTTCAAAGAGAGAGTACCATACAGTTTCTTAGTAAATAAATGTTTAATGCACATAAAAGCATTGTAAATTGTATTTGGAATATCATGAATAACTTTAAACAAAAGCTGCTAGTCAGTAAATCTAGTATTATTCCTTATCCAAACCTCCCCAGTTTGTTGTTGTTAAATATATTTATATATAAGGTTCTGACATAACATGTATGCTTCTGTTCTGTATCACATCCATCAAAGCACATTCTCTTCTGATCCTCTCTCAGAGAAGATTTCTTTCTAGTGGGGCCCTAATATATACTGTGTGTCACCTGCACTCTTCAAAGCTTAGCAGAATGGCAGCATCTCTGTTCTTACAAACACTTCAGAACCCTGTCAGTAAACAGAGAGTCAAGGGAGTTCCACAGCTAAAAGCATTCTAATGCTTGGCTTAGTAGCTGACTTGTCCTCAGTTGCTGGTGGTTACCAATATATGCTAGCCAGCATATATCATGTGAATAATATATATTATCCACACTATATCTATATCTATCTATCTATATATATATATTAGCATGCAATAAGCATAAATAGTATTAAGCACAACTATAATAGCATTTATATAGCCTAAACTGGCCTATGCTTTTTTATATAACTCTGTTCAGTAATGCTAAGTATCCATAACCCCTACTATTTACTGAAGTAAGTTTTTGAATTGGGCAAATAGGGAGGCTTTCAAGACCAGGGCAGATGAGTGCTTTACCACAGCCAGGGCCGGCTCCAGCATTTCTGCCACCCCAAGCAAAAAACAAAAAAAGCCGCGATCGGTGGCGGCAGTTCAGCGGCAGGTCCTTCGCTCCTAGAGGGAGTGAGGGACCTGCCACCCCCGAATTGCCGCAGGTGCCGCCCCTCTCCCTTGGCCGCCCCAAGCACCTGCTTGTTAAGCTGGTGCTTGGAGCCGGCCCTGACCACAGCACCGGGAAAGGAGTTATTCTCACTGCCCAGTTCTGGAATGTCCCAAAGGGAGAAGAGAAGACATGATTGTTCTATCTTAGTACAAACCTAGGAGCTGCCTGCACACCCATTGGTGCCTGGTATGCATGTGTTCAGAACAAAGAGAACGGTATCAGAGAAACGAGGTGTCATAACTATAAAGGGAAGGGTGGCAGCTCTCCTGTGTACAGTGCTATGGAATCCCTCCTAGCCAGAGACTCCAAATCCTTTTACCTGTAAAGGGTTAAGAAGCTTGGGTAACCTGGCTAACACCTGACCCTAAGGACCAATAAGGGGACAAGATACTTTCAAATCTTGGGGGGGGAAAGGCTTTTGTTTTGTGCCCTTTGTTTAAGGGGTTGTTCGCTCTTGGGTCTGAGAGGGACCAGACATCAATCCAGGTTCTCCCCATCTTTCTAAACAAGTCTCTCCTATTTCAAACTTGTAAGTAAAAAGCCAGGCAAGGCGTCTTAGATTTACTTTGTTTTCTCAACTTGTAAATGTACCTTTTACCAGAGTGTTTATCTTTGTTTGCTGTACTTTGAACCTAAGACAGAGGGGGGTCCTCTGAGCTCTTTAAGTTTGATTACCCTGTAAAGTTATTTTCCATACTGATTTCACAGAGATGATTTTTACCTTTTTCTTTAATTAAAAGCCTTCTTTTTAAGAACCTGATTGATTTCTCTTTGTTTTAAGATCCAAAGGGGGTTTGGATCTGTATTCACCAGGAGTTGGTGAAAGGAAGGAGGGGGGAAGGGTCAATTTCTCCTTGTTTTAAGATCCAAGGAGTGTGGATCTGTATTCACCAGGGAATTGGTGAAGGTCTCTCAAGGCTACCCAGGGAAGGGAATTAGCTTTGAGATGGTGGCAGTGGACCAGAACTAAGCTGGTAGTTAAGCTTAGGAGTCCTCATGCAGGCCCCTACATTTGTACCCTAAAGTTCAAAGTAGGGATACAGCCTTGACACAAGGTAGAAAGCTGATTGATTACATCTAGTTTCAGAGGAGATACAAAATACCTTTTACTTGTAAACAGGTAAGGTATAAAAAGATGGCTCTAGGGATGTTACTTGGGGAAGATACCTTCCACATAAGGTTAATGTAACAGTAATGTCTTCCTGGAGACTGGTTTCATATAGAACCTTTTTCCTACACTATGTTATATTGACTTATACTAATTAATCTGACTGGCATTGGTTATTAGGTCTCTTGAATATATTTCATAACAAACCAAAGTGTGGTCATGCAATTAACTATACAATTTATCAACACCGGTGAAACAAAAATCTGTAATCTGCATCCAAAATGGAATGGATATTGGGATCAGCATATAAAAAAACCTACTCTTTTGATTTCTAAGGGTCTCAATTCTGTGGGACACTATCTTTTTTCCCCATAAGTCAAGTCAGGTATGTTCAGACCCTGATTTCATTCAGCTCTGTCCCTGTTCTCTCTTTAACTGAGACAGAAACCCAGTTCAAAGCAGTTAGCTAATATCTAAATGTAAGTTCCACAAGGTGTGTAGCACCTAGAGGAGTCAATTGCCCCCCTCCAAACTCTCCCTCCAAGTCCACAAAACACAGTCAATAGACTAAACATTATCCTAATGTAGGACTTCCCTAGTAAGTAAAGCTGGAATAACACTAACCTGTATCCAAAGTGGTAGAAGCACTGGGAACCAGCCCTCACAGCAGACACCTCTTGATCTACAGGACTGTCTTTAACTCCTATATTTATAACCTCTCCCCAGCCCCCCAATGCTCTGATTGGCTCAGTTATCAAATGGTGAATATCTGTGGGACCTTTCTATATAGCTTCAGAAGCAGCTACTGAGCATGTCCAGTAACTGCCGTACCCTACTTCTGGATGTTTCTAGGCCTTTCTAGCTGAGTTGCCTTGACGTGCACTCTGCATATGTGCAGAGAGACAGAGTATTCCAGCTAAATTCCAGTCTCCTGCACACTGCTTCTCTCCCTTTTATGGGTCAAGCAAAGTCAAATGCTGCTGTATAAAGCATTTTGTTGAAGAATAACGTACATGGGCTATATATGAAAAGATGGCCTGGTGACTAAAACTGTGGGGTAAGAGGCAGAATTCCTGGGTTCTAGTCCTAGTTATGCCAGACTTTGTGTGTGATATTGAACAAGTCATATAAGCCAACATTTTGAAACTGGATTGCCTAAATTTAGCCACCTAAATTTACATCGTGTTTGCATAAAGAGACTTCATTTCCAGAGGTGCTGAGCATCCCTCTATCCAGGGCCAGATTTACATCTTATGTACCCTACGCACAGCAACTTCAGCACCCCTTGCTTACAGCCAACCCCTACCCACTGCCACTCCCTCCCCCACACTGGCCGAGACTGGCCTGGCTTCTGCACCGGTCCCAAGTAGCACGGCTCCAGGGAGGCAGGCGACAGAAGTGGGTTAGTGGGAAAAGCAGCCGCCTTTCACTTCCCCAAAGGGGTAGGGGGAAGGGAAAAGAAAGGGAGGGGAAAATAAATTCCACCCCCACTGCCCCTTGCTCCCCATCCACCAGGGAATCTTACGTAGGGAAATCTGCAGCTACCCTCCAGGGAGGCTCCATGGGGATGTACCCCGGCTCCAGTTACAGGGAAGGGAGAGCCTTCCACCTGTCCCCAGAGAAATTGCTAGCCACTTTGCTCAAAGTATCAGAGGGGTAGCCGTGTTAGTCTGGATCTGTAAAAATGCAACAGAGAGTCCTGTGGCACCTTTAAGACTAACAGATGTATTGGAGCATAAGCTTTCGTGGGTGAATACCCACTTCCCATGAAAGCTTATGCTCCATTACATCTGTTAGTCTTAAAGGTGCCACAGGACTCTCTGTTGCCAGGGCCGGCTCCAGGCACCAGCCCACCAAGCTGGTGCTTGGGGCGGCACCTGGAGGGGGGCGGTGCGGCGCTCCGGCCCCC
>NW_020664417.1:92486804-92494458 GCF_002925995.2 Terrapene triunguis | reverse complement strand
TAGACAGTAAAGGGAGGGGAAAAGATAAACGCCTCTCATAAGGGGGGGGGAGTTTTTTGTTGCCAAAACTGGGCGTTTTTCGTGACAAAATCCCCATTGTAGTGTGTACGCTCTTGCTGTTTTGTCGCCAAAGTCAGTTTTTGATGACAAAACTTGCCAGTGTAGACAAGCCCTAAGTGACCAAGGGGTCTTGATCCACAGCCCAATGAAGTCAATGGCAATCTTTCCATTGACTATATTGGGCTTTGGATCAGCCCCTTAAAACACAACAAGAATAACTCCTCTGGACTGTCTCTGTAGTGTGGCAGGTTAAATTACATGTTGCTAGATGATTTTGTTTTGCTGCAAATCATTCACCGAGCATTATGTGTTCTGTTAACTGAAACCTTCAATTTCTTGTTGCTACTGCGATATGAACTTTTGGGGCGACTCTTTTAAATGTAGCTTGGAAAATGTTATTAGACTGCAGTGACCTGTTCAACAGTTGGGGCTGCTGAATAAGAAGGAGGAGCAGATTCTCAGCTCCTGCAAATTGTCATCGCTCTACTGGAACTGTGACAATTTACACCCGCTGAGGCTCTGTCCCTGAAGGTAATAGCTCTCCTCAACCCTAAGGGGCTTAATCCTTCTTCGTATTTGATGTTTTAATTTTATACATACACAAAATACAGCTTCAATCATGCAAGCAGTTCCATGCAGGAACTCAACTGAACCCCAGCCACACAGATGCATCCATACAGAGCTGCTCACAGAATCTGGGCACATAGCACGTTCCATGTATTTTAAATAATAGGAAAATGGGTGGGGTTTCTTTACAACTTGCAACAATGCTTTAAAATGTTGAGAGGGTACTTTTCATACAGTGCGGAAAATATGTATTTCCACACCCCTGCCCCCCATCCCAGATATGGATTAACCAGTTGGTAGTGAGGTTTCTTTTTTGTGTGTGTAATAGTTAAAGCCACAATTCAGCAAAGACCTGTCAGCAACGCAAAGGTGAAAGTAAGCCGGTATGGTCCAGTACGGTGTATCGGCAAGAGCTGGTATGCTGTGCCGGACTGGACTGGCTTCTCCGGCGGTGATTTAAAGGGCCCAGGGCTCCAGCCACTGCGGGGAGCCCTGGGCTCTTTAAAGCGCCGCCCGAGCCCCGCTGCCAGAGCTCAGCCGGCACTTTAAAGGGTCCGGGGCTCCCCACAGCAACCGGAGCCTCTGGCCCTTTAAATCCCTGCCTGAGCCCAGCTGCCGGAGCCCCGGGCCATAGCCCGAGCCCTGGGGTAGCAACGGCAGGTCTCCCACGGTGATTTAAAGGGCCCAGAGCTCTGTGGCGGCTGGAGCCCTGGGCCCTTTAATTCGCCCCAGGGCTCTCAGCCACCTCTGCACCTGGTAGCTCCGGGGTGATGTAAAGGCCCTGGGGCTCCCAGCCACAGCCGGAGGGAAAGGCCCCGCCTCTTCCTGTTGAGGCCACGCCCCTTCCGGTTGAGGCCACGCCCCACTCAGGACTCCAGCTTACCAGTAAATCCTTTGTTACTTTCACCCCTGCAGTAACGTTAATCAAAGTTAAGGGCATACTTAAGAGCTTCAGTGAATCAGCACCTAAACCTGTTGATCATATGGAACCCTAAGACTATTTTTTTACCTTCTGTGCCCAATATAGTATTCTGCAGGTTATATGAGGCACAGCAGGGTAGGCAAGGGAATGCACACAGAATTGGGTACTAGGAGTGTTGTTTCCTTCCCCAGGCCTTGGCTAATCAATCCTTACGCAGCTACGCTTCAGAATGCATCAATTGTAGGAAAGCTGGAGGTCAGATAGGTGCAATAGACTCATCTACACCAGTTTCACCACAAAGGTGCCTACATAACACCCATTTTACAATCTCAATCCAGAATCCGAACACTTGTTTGCCAAATACTTTCAGCGATGGGGAAACAATATTTGAGCAGAATGGTTTCCTCAAGCCATTCTCAGGAAGCTGGTGAGTCTTGCTACTACTTTGCTACATCTACACTGGCTAACTGACACAGGTACTTATCTATGTATATGCTCATGCTTGTACCCCATATTCATGCTGAGTGCCCAAATATACTGTGCTGGACATGGGTACAAACTATGTACATGCATATACCCGTGTCCACACTGTGCTTTTTGGTACATGCATTTGGCATTAGCATTCAGGGGCACTATCCCAGAGTTGTGTGTGTTATAGGAGACACATTAGGAACCGCTTTGCAATCTGTTGTGCTATAGCCATGTTCATACATTGTCGCTGGCAGTTCCCACTCACCTCTCCCTTCTGCCAAACTGGGTGAAAGACATGACATCTGTGACCGACAGCATGATTCTGCTTCTTCTCCCTCCTTCTTACAGGACAAATGTGTATGTGTTGAATTACGCGACCGGTGAAAATCTTGGGGAATGGACTTGGACCTTTCTCACAAGCCAAAGACGGGTGACCAGGATGGTGGCTGATCCACTGTTGCCCCATGACACAGAGATGCAAAAGACTGCCCGTGTTGTCACTGTATGTCCATGGTTGGACTGCCACTTCTGGATGAGGAGAACCAGCATGGTGTTGTGGGACCTTGGATGCCAACCAGTGGCTGCAGAACCTCAGAATGAGGAAATAGATGTTTTTGAAGCTCTTTGGGGATCTGGTCCCAACCCTAAAGTGCCAGAACACTCAATTCCAGAGACCCATGTCAGTGCAGAAGCAAGGAGCTATTGCCTTGTGGAAGCTGGCAATGCCAGGCAACTATCACTCAGTCGCAAAGCACTTTAGGGTGGGGAAGTCCACTGTCAGGGTTGTGGTGGTGCAGGTTTGTGAAACTATAAACACTCTCATCTACCCACTAGTGGTTGCCATCATCAAAGTTTCAGAAATCATAGCTGGATTCCAGATAATAGGGTTTCTGAACTGTGCAGGGGCCATTGATGGCATCCACATCCCCAGGCCTTCCCCACCAAAAGAAGTGAGTGAGTACATCAGTTGAAAACATGATGATTCACTCATTCTTCAAGGCTTAGGGAATCACAAAGGCAGGTTCATGAACACTAATGTTGGACACATGGGAAAGGCACATCATGCCAAGGTGCTGAGGTGGTCAGGATAGTACTTGAACAGTACGGAAGGGACTTTATTCCCCAGAAATGATGTGGTTATTTACAGCGTCTCCATGCCTGTGATTATTCCTGGGGACTCCACATACCTGCTCCTACCCTGGCTAATGAAACCCCACCACAAAATCAATGACTTCGCAAAATGGGAATTTAACTTCAAACTAAGCAGCTGCAAGATGGTAGTGGAGTGTGCCTTTGGATGGATGAAAGATTGTTGGTGATGTCTATGTATCCTGTTGGTTGCCTGTGTGGCCAATGCCATCTGCATTACTGTGATGTGATGTGCTATGTTCTTCATAACATTTGTGAAACTAAAGTCAAATACATTAGGACAGAGTGGGCATAGGACAGGATTAGATAGCCTGATCCAGTGAACATTCATATTGATGCTAGTTCCTAGTGGGATAGGGAAATCAGGGATTGTGATAAATGAAGGGGGAGGGGTAGCTATAAAGTCCCTCTTGGTGACTGTTCTCTGCTTGCTTTACCTGTAAAGGGTTAACAAAGTCCCCCAGGTAAAGAAAAGGGCACCTGATCAAAAGAGCAAATGGGAAAGCTAGAACTTTTTTAAATTGGGAAAGAAGCTTTCCCTTTGTGTCTGTGGTTGTTCTCTGGAGAGCAGAGACACAGAGCAGCAATGCTGTAAGCAGCTTTAAGCCAGGTATGATCATAAATCATCAGATCATACCTAGAACTACTTATCTGGAACTCCCAAATCTGTAAATAGATCAGGAATGTTTAGAAAGATGTGATTAGGGTTATTTCTCTTTATTTCTTATGGCTAATGGACTCCTCTGTGCAGGGCTGGTGCAACCCATTAGGCGACCTAGGCAGTCGTCTAGGGCACTACAATTTGGGGGGCGGCGAACGCAGCGGTATTTTTGCAGCGGGACCTTCCGCTGCCTCTGTGGGAGGCGGCATTTCGGGGCGGGACCTTCCGCCGCCTAGGGCGGCAGAAAATCTGGTGGCGCTCCTGCCTCTGTGCTAACCCCAGATGCTTTTGTTTGCTTGTAACCTTTAAGCTGAACCCCCAAGAAAGCTATTTTGGGTGCTTAATTTTTGGAATTGCTCTTTTAAAATCTAGCAAAAGCCTATGTTCCAGATATATTGTCTTTCTTTTTTGTTTTTAATAAAATTTCTTTTTTTAAGAACAGGATTGAATTTTTGGTGTCCTAAGAGGGTTGTGCACATGTTGTTTGATTAGTTGGTAGCAAAAGCTAATTTCCTTTGTTTGCTTTCTCAGCTCTTTCCCGGAGGGGGGGTGAAAGGGCTTGAGTGTACCCCACAGGGAGGAATTCCCAAGTGCTCCTTCCTGGGTCCAAGGGATTTTTTTTGCATTTGGATGGTGGCAGCATTTACCAAGCCAAGGTCAGAGAAAAGCTGTAACTTTGGGAGTGGCGAGTATTATTTTTTAAAATCCTTGCGGGCCCCCACCTTCTGCACTCAAAGTGCCAGAGTGGGGATTCAGCCTTGACAGGGATATATCTTGAACATCAGGCGGGCATGGCATTCTCTCTGCTCGGCCCCAAACAAAGCTCTAGACCATATCCAGCTGCTGTAAATACACAGGGGCAAACATTCCTACTTGCTTGTGTTTCAATGCCCAATTTAGTTCCCCTCCCGCTGACGGTCATTAGCTGGTCTTTTAGGTAATGACTCACTGGGTAGGCCTCTGCAGGCATAACAACTTTTGGTTTGTGATTGTTCTGTGGAGGGTGTTTACCCAGTTAAATTGCAGTTATTGTTGTTTCGCTTTGTGTTACCCTTCACAGCTGTTAGGCAGACCATAGTTTAGGGAGAATTATTCAATGTTTAAAGGATCTTGAAAAATGTTGATGAAGGTATTGGTTACGGGGTGGGGGGTGCAAGTGGTTTCACTCATCGGCTATTAATGGAGAGTACCCCCATGGTTCTCAGTGATCATGGTGTTTAGGGGTGGGGGTGGACTTGAGGAGAAGCTGTTGGGCTGTTCAGTATGTGATAGCACAATGACTTTGTTTTCATGTTCTCTGTTTTGTCAAAGGCCTAGGGAAGTTTATCCACCCTCAACTTTATTAACTGAGGGGAAAAAAGTAATCTGTTTTGTCAGTTCATGTTGCACTTTCAGCATATTCCCAGCTTACTTATTCACATATACCTAAATGGGGAGTTGGGGTTGGGAGGGATACGGAGGACCTTGCACTGGGGACTTATGCAACTTAAGGCACTGATTTGTGGAGCCCAAAGCCAAAGGGTAGACTAAGGTTGCCACCTATCTGGGTTTTACCTGGACAATCCAGTTTTTGGCTTCTGTGTCCGGGTGCCGTTTAAGGTTGCCAGATGTCCAGTTTTTGACCAGAAAGTCAGGTCGAAAAGGGGATCTGGCAACCCTTTTTGGTACCTGAACCAAAAATGGTTACTGCAGAGTGGGGGGAGGCGCCAGGTCATTAACCCGTGCCAGACCCTGCTCAGCCAGTATGATGTACTACCTGCAGGCAGGCTCTTTGAGATGATTCAGCGAGCAACAGAGGGATGGGAGGTAGAGGAGCGAGTGACGGGGCGTGGCTTTGGGGGGGGAGGAGAAGGAGCAGGAGTGGGGCCTTGGGGGTCCAGTTACTAGCAATTAAAAAGGTGGCAACCATGGGAAGATAAAAATAAAAGTTTTTCCCTTTCATCACAGCCTGAATGAAGGGTACACACATAAGTAAAGGAAATAACATTTATTGTAAGTAGCACTGGTAACATAACTGAGAACATCATGTAAATGGGAACTTTGAAAGAAAACCGAACAGATAAGAAGAACATTGTAACTAATGCCTACAATCCCTTGTCCTTGGGCTTGATCTCCCGCTCTCCTGGGAGAGTAGGGGAATAGCTGTGGAAAATGGTCTGGGGGAACATGGGGATGTCTTCTGTGCAGGGTTTAGGGGCCGGATACATACAGGTCTTCAGGCACAATTTCAGGCTCCTCATTCCTCTCTCGCATGTTCACAGGACTCCCCTTGGGAGGGGTTTTTGGGTGCCAGTGCAGGGTGTTGTACTGGAGATCTACAGCGTCCCCCCTCTGATAGGGGTGGGGGTTGGATCCTCTGCCTCAGCAGCATGCTGGGCTGCAGATGCAGGAGGCGGAGGAGCTGAAAGACACGGAAGAGATGCCAGTTCCTGGACACTGGCAGTGACTATTGCAGCAGATGGGACCCAAATCCTTTCCACCACCACTTGTATCAGGGACTGCTACAAGGCATGCTCCCAGTCCCTTGACAACTTTGGGTTCTGGTTCCTGCTGAATCTTCTCCTCCTCTGGCTCCTCAGGAGGGGCTTGCTGAGCCAGTTCCTCCAGGTAGAGGTTCAGAATAACTTGCTCCTCTTCCTCTAGGTCTTCCAGGGCCTCTTTCTCTGTGGTCCCTGATGCTTCCTCACACTGGCCCTTATCAGCATCCTTTTGGATGATGAGCCTGGCAGATTTAAGGAAGGGTCTTGTGTTACTTCAGGCTAGGTACTGGGAGCCCTGGAGAGCACCCGGTCCAGTTCCCTGAAGAAAATTAATGTTTGAGGACTTCTCCCGGAGTGACTGCTGGAGTCTTTTCCCCTCAGTACTGGAGCTTAAGGTGCTTGATCCATTCCTGGCCCTGGCCACAGTATGGTGAATGACTGCCTGTGCCAGCCTCTCCAGAACTTCCCAGTACGGATGGACGTTCCTGGTTCTGTGGGAGAAGTCAGAGAAGACAGTGAACTCTGACCACACATTTATCAGGATCTGGGGGTGCTCGGCTGGCCAGGCAGCAGCTCTTGGAGCACATTCTATGTTCATGTGTGGTGGTGA
Source organism: Terrapene triunguis (assembly GCF_002925995.2). Lineage (NCBI taxonomy): Eukaryota > Metazoa > Chordata > Testudines > Emydidae > Terrapene > Terrapene triunguis. Next base: position 92,487,538 of record NW_020664417.1, on the reverse strand, counting down.
AAATGCAGCAGAAAATTGTTTGAATTGGTCTGCACAGCTCACTACTACTGGTGAAAACGGGGGGGGCAAGGGTCAGGTAGGAAAGGGCTCAGTTCATTCTGGGGACGGCATTGGAGGACTATTGATCTCAGGACATGGAACACATCACTTACCCCATCTACACTGCAAAGTGGCACAGGTACGGGGCCATGCCACAGCCTGAGGCGTGTTCATACCCACACTCTCAGGTGTGCTAGTGTTCTTGCCCCCCGGCCCCCCGAGCGGTTTTTCGGCATAAGCATGTGCGTGGACCTGTGTAGATGTAGCCTGAGAAAGGAAAGTGTTTTCTTAGATGACATGCCACAAGCCAAGCAGACAAAAAGATTATTAGTAGCTCACTACTACTGCGTTATTATTTCTATTACTTAGATCGGGGTAGGCCACCTTTCAGAAGTGGTGTGCCGAGTCTTCACTTATTCACTCTCATTTAAGGTTTCGCGTGCCGGTAATACATTTTAATGTTTTTAGAAGGTCTCTTTCTATAAGTCTATATTATATAACTAAACTATTGTATGTAAAGTAAACAAGGTTTTCAAAATGTTTAAGAAGCATAAAAATTAAATTAAAATGCTGATCTTACGCCACCAGCCTGCTCAGCCCGCTGCCAGCCTGGGGTTCTGTTCACCTAGGCCGGCAGCTGGCTGAGCAGGGCCTATGGCTGGGACCCCAGACCTGGGGGGGGGGGGTTTCCGGGG
>NW_020664417.1:92474971-92486704 GCF_002925995.2 Terrapene triunguis | reverse complement strand
GGGGGGGGGGTCAAGGGTCAGGGCAGAGGGCTGGGGGTATGGGGTGCAGGGCAGAAGGCTGAGTGTGTGGGGGTGTTCAGGGCAGAGGGCTGGGGCTGTGGGGGTGCAAGGCAGAAGGCTGGGTGTGTGTTGGGGTGGGGGGGTTCAGGGCAGAGGGCTGGGGGGTGGGGAGGTGCAGGGCAGAAGGCTGGGTGTGTGTGGGGGGGTCAAGGGTCAGGGCAGAGGGCTGCGGGTATGGGGGGTGCAGGGCAGAAGGCTGGGGTGCTCGACTCGTAGGGGTGCTCCCAGCCCCCTGCCCTGAGCGGCTCAAGGGAGGGGGCTGGAAGTGATATGCCCTGTTCCACCCCCTTCCCCCAGGCTCCGTCCCTACCTCTCTCTGCCTCCTCTACGGAGCTGTGTGCACGTTGCCGCTCTTCCCCCTCCCCCTCGCTAGGGCCATCAGCTGATTGGCGCAGGGACGGAGAGGAGGAGGAGCCGGAAAACACCACCCTTGGGGAAGAAGCAGGGGAGGGGGGAAGCTTGGCTGCTGCAGAAGCAAGCTTTTGCCTCCTGCCCCCGCAAGGGAGAGCGGTGGGCGGGGGGCTGAGTGGGGCTGGGGGCCAGGACCGCGGCAGGGAGCTGCGTGCCACTCAAAATTGGCTCGCGTGCCGTGTTTGCCGACCCCTGACTTAGGTGCTCTGACTGACATTGGGACCCCATTGTGCTAGGCACTATATAGCCACCTAGCATGAGACAGTCTCTGCCCCGATAGCTTACACTCTAAAGAGCAGAACAGAGAGATGCTATGAGAATGAAAGTATTGGTATTCCTATTTTATAAATGGGGAACTGAGGTGTAGCTAGATTAGGTGACTTGCCCCAGATCATACAGGAAGTCTGTCACAGTGCTGAGAAATCAAAGAATATCAGGGTTGGAAGGGATCTCAGGAAGTCATCTAGTCCAACCTCCTGCTCAAAGCAGGACCAATCCTCAATTTTTGCCCCCCAATCCCTAAATGGCCCCCTCAAGGATTGAACTCATAACTATGGGTTTAGCAGGCCAATGCTCAAACCACTGAGTTATCCCTCCTCCGAATTGCCTGATTCTCAGTCCAGTACCTTAACCACAAGACCTCACAAGAAAGATTTGGAGGTTTACATTCCTGAATAAATTACATAGGAGAACCACCATGACAATTGGCATTAACTGCACCTTTCTTGACACTCTCCGAAATGCTTTAAAACCAGCCTGACGTCTTCCAGTTACAGATGGTCCTCTATGGGTCAAAGCTGAACTATGTTAACAGTAGCTACCTCAAGAATTTTGGCTTAAAAACATAGGAACCACCATGCCAGTCCAGGCCAATAGTAACCTGGCCAGTCCCAGATGTTTCAGAGGAACATGCATTATGGTGTTGCTAGGCTTTTATATAGGACCTGTAGCCAAATGGAGCCGTTCAATCAGCACCTTTTCATGGGCACTCCAATTCTCTCTTTAAAAAGGAAAAAAAAAAATCAAATAAAAATAGAGAGAGCATTTTATTTCCGAGAAATGCACAGATGGTCTTTCCCTTGAGTGGTATATAAATTCCCTACCCTGAAGATAGGGGGTCTAAGCTATACCAGTTTCATTGTTTCTAACTACTTGCCATCCCTACATAACTCTTTTCATTTGAAAGCTATAAAAACAACCTTGTTTTCATACTTTTTAAGACAAAAACCTGTATGACGGAGCTGGCTGAAAAGAGTCATCTTTCAGCATGACAGTGTAATAAGGTCTTTTCATCTCAAACGAACAGCTTCTGCTATAGAACTGCTGTGAATTCATAATAACTCTGCTGTACAAGTGTATAGTCCTTTCAATTCTGCACGTCACTTCTGAGCAATGGATCTTTCAGTGTCGGGATTCAGAAAGTAGCTTGTAGATACAATTGTCCAATAAATGTGATGCATTCATTTCTTTAAGACCCCTTTCTGAGATTTTAATTAACATCTATCATTGTTTCAAAACAAGCTGGATGGACTGACAGTCATTATATATAAGAGTAATGTAATATATATATAAAATATATAATATAATATGTATACATTATACTATTATATATAAATAGAATAAATAAAGAACATATATATATATATATATATATAAAATTATTAACAGTAAATTCATTAAATTAGTCCAGTCAAACACACAATACATTAAACATATAGTATAGCTGAACAGCAAGACTCTTGTACAAAGTGTCTGATCCAAAGTTCATCAGTCAAAGTCTACCTACATAGTCAATGGGAGTTTTTCCATTGACTCCAATGGGATTTATATCAAGCTTCAAATGAAGAGGTGATAGTCATGTGATAATTGCAGAGACACTTGATAAATTAAGCTATCGTGCAGCGTTGACATCCTACCTGCCTTCTTGTGTTATTAATTATTACATATTATTATTTATTATTTGTGTTAGCATAGTTCCTAGGAGCTCCAGTCATGGACTACAACCCCATTATGCCGGTGCTGTACAAATAAGGAACAAAAATACAGTCCCTGCCCCAGAAAGTTTGTAATCTAAGTATACGGTAAGAGACAACTGATGGATACAGACCCATCGGTGGAAGAGTACAAGGAAACAATGAGACAATATTGGTCATCATAGTAGACCAGGGGTCGGCAACCTACGGCACGCATGCCAAAGGTGGCACGCGAGCCGATTTTGCCTGGTACGCAGCTGCCAGCCGGGGTCCCGGCCGCCGGCCCCGCTCAGCCCGCTGCCAGCTGAGTGAACGGAACCCCAGGCTGGCAGAAGGCTGAGCGGGGCCGGGGGCTGGGACCACAGACCGGCGGCAGGCACCCCCCCCCCCCCGGCTCCCCCCTCACCGCACCCAGGTTCTGCGGCTCCCGGGAGTGTGAGCTGCCAGGGCGCGGGGCCCTGAGCCTGCTGCGGGAGGGGCAGCGGCGGCAGCTCACACTCACGGGAGCCACAGAGCCTGAGCGCGGCGAGGGGGGAGCCGCGGGGCGCATGGGGACTGCCGCATGCATGCATCTGCTGCAGGAGCCCCCCGGGGGGGACAACGGGCCACAGCCCGGGCAGGCATGCCCCCCGGCTCCCCCCTCACCATGCTCGGGTTCTGCGGCTCCCGGAAGTGTGAGCTGCTGCCGCCGCTGCCCCTCCCGCTGCCTCAGCACTCCAGGTGGAGTTTTGCCTCCACATGGAGCCAGCGTCTGACCGGCATGGGCATGGTAAGGGGAGTCCCGGGGGGCAGTCACGGAGCAAGGGGTGTTGTATGGGTTGGGAGTTCTGGGGGTCCTGTCAGGGGGCGGGGAGTGGTTGGATGGGGCGTGGGAGTCCCCGGGGGTCTGTCTGGGGACAGGGGTGTGGATAAGGGTTGGGGCAGTCAGGGGACAGGTAGGGGGTAGGGTCCTAGGGGGGATGTTGGGGGGGGTCCCAGGAGGGGGCAGTCAGGGAACAAGGAGCAGGGAGGCTTTAGGTAGGGGGTGAGGTTCTGGGTGGCAGTTAGGAGCAGGGGTCCCAGGAGGGGGCAGTCAGGGGACAAGGAGCAAGGGGGGGGTTCTGACGGGGGCAGTCGGGGTGGGAAGTGGGAGGGAGTGGATGGGGGCGGGCCTAGGGCAGGGCTCGCCCCTCTTTTTTGATTGTTGAAATATGGTAACCCTAGGCGAGGGGGGAGCCAGGGGGCGCATGGGGGCTGGCGCCCGCATACATCCACTGCAGCCTGTAGGAGCCCTCAGGGAGGCGCCAGGCCGCAGCCTGGGCAGGAGGGGCGGGGGGACCTGGCTGCTCCCCGCTAGCGGCGCCGCCGCCTTTGCAGGGCTGCTGCCCCCCTGCACCACGCTGGCTCCTCCATGGCTGGGGCTCGCTGCTGCTGCAAGCGGGACGCTCTGGCTCTCCGGTGCCTCCGGAAGGCGGCTTCTCCCTGCCGAGCTGCTGCAGCGGCCCAAGCCCGGCAAAGCCAGTAAGTGGACTCAGGATGGGGGCCACCGGGGTGGGGTGGGCTCATGGGGGGGCTCCGCACCCTCCAGGGGAGTTCAGGGGGTGGGGAGGGGGAACCTGGTCTGGGGAGCAGCCCCTGGGGTCTATAAAGGCTCGTTGGGATTTGCCCCTCAATGAACCAATGTGCAAGTGGGGGAGAGGGGGGGCAAGGTGGAAGTTTTGCCTAGGGCGCAAAATATCCTTCCACCGGCCCCGCCCCAGCGGGTGCGTGCACCCCAGGTTAAGAACCACTGCACTAAACTGATAAGGTCTTCATTTTAATTTAATTTTAAATGAAGCTTCTTAAACATTTTTTAAAAACTTGTTTACTTTACATACAATAGAGAGAGACCTTCTAAAAACATTAAAATGTATTACCGGCACGTGAAACCTTAAATTAGAGTGCATAAATGAAGACTCGGCACACCGCTTCTGAAAGGTTGACGACCCCTGTAGTAGACTATGGTCTCAGCACACCAGGAGTGTAACCACTGTCAAAGTTTTTGTAGGCCTTACAGCAAAGGACAGGTTTAAGGAGGGATTATTTGAACATTTCAAACACTGAGCAGTTTCAGCAATTAAGGTATCAAATAGCTGCCATTTTTAAGAAGAAACCTCCCACAAAAATGTTTCCTGCCTTTCTAGCCAAATATGGAATTGCTCTTCCCCTTAACTAGAAAAGAATTACCCCAGCCTGAGGCCCAGGATAAACAAGATTCAGCCCTTCACCGGTGAAAACACACAAAAATGCCATAGCTGTAAATACTGTTCTCTCAAGCCCATAGAGAGGCAGTAGCAGAATCTTTATATCATCGGGAAAGAGGAGGTTTTCAGTTTCCTAACTGAACCTAGAACTGACCACTAGCCTTGTAAGGGCCTCTTAGGCACTAGATTTGAACCTGGAAGGAAACATTATGATCATCTAGTCTGAATTCTGATCTTTAAAACTGTGATGTTCTCAGATAGGTCATTTCTGGATATTTCCAGATAGGTCAGGTCTTTTTAAAAGGTGTTTTAAAGTTATTAGTTCAGTGGTGTTTTTGTTTGTTTGTTTTTCTTCTCCCAAGCCCTTGGTCTTGTGGTAGCCAAGGGATCTGGCTTTATAGGAAAGCGGTGCTTTGAAATGTTCCTAAAATATTGTTTGTTTCTTTTTCCTGAGATCTCCCCTCCAAGTACCCATCAGGCTTTGCTCTGCCCGTGAGATTGTGAGATCTGAAGAGATTCTGAAGTGGTATTCAGCTGGTAGCTCTGTGTGTTTCATAGAAAGAAGAGGGAAACAAGAAAACAGCACTAAGAGTCAACCAACAATGAAACAAAATCAACTGCTGGCTTTTTATTTATGGTATGACAACCTGACAAGTGAAATAAAGAGCATTTCCTGCAGGTTTATAACATGTAGCTGACAGTTACAATGTACAGTTTATCTACAGTTGGCTGAGAATTTTATGCCATCTCTTATCCTCTTGAAAATGTCCAAAATAGAGTTTTGCTGTAAATGACCAAGTTTCCCTCTGAGGTGCTGGAAAACCAAGAGTTTTGAGAGATTGCAGTTTTAAGATTGTAACACAAAGGCATTAAGTGAGTGCCATTTACCCCTTTTTTATTACAATGTTACTTGCCATGCAGATTGTGCTATTACGTGATATTCTGATCGATTTTGTCAAAAGAAGGAGTTGTCTCATATGTGCAACTATGAAAGACAGTGATATGATTTACTCTGTGACCTTTTCCATGGAAATACTGTAGTAAAAGATGGTTGTTCTACAGACTCTGTATGGCTGAATATTTCAATATAGTGCAGGTGTTATGATGATACATTAAGTCCTAGATCCTGCAAAGTCTTATGTACATGCTTAATTTGACATATTGTGGCAGTCTTGTTGACTGTCGTCGGAGTTTGTAAAGTTAAGCGTGTGCTAAAAGTCTCTGCAGGATCGTGGCTAAAATAGTAGTCCTAAAAGCATAACACAAATATCACCATTGTACAAAAGGCACATGCACGTTTGTCACATCTATACCCTGATTTACTTTCAGAGGTGGTGAGCATCCATAGCTCCCATAGACTTCAAGTAGGGTGAAAACCTGGGCCCACTTAAATGAATGGAAGTTTTGCCATTGACTTCAATGGGACCAGAATGTCACCCTTACAGTTTTTAGGGTATGTCTACTCTGCAGTTGGGGTGTTTGAGCTGGTACACCCAGAGAAGGGGGGAACCAGAACTGTAGGAAGGAGTCCAGGGAAGGAGCAACAGAGCCTGAGTGAAAGTGGACCACAGTTGCCAAGTCCAGAGTCCCTGGACTGGAACCAAGGGCCGGTCCGGGTTCCCCTACCAATAGCTATGGAAGTGGCACCATCGGGGCACTGCCAGAGAAGACTGTCTTAGACCAACTGTGCGGAAGGACTTTGGGATACATGCTGAGTGACCTGGCCAAAGGGCTGAGTCACAAAGAGGCAGCAGCAATTTGGAGCTAGAGAGTAGCTGTGGACTGACAGCGAGAGACAGCATGCAACTGTAGGAATTGGCCTGCCAGAGCTAATCCCCAGAATGCCCAGAAGGAGGCACCATTCCTGTGGTGAGTAGAGCACCCCGTCACAGTGGCCTACATCTTCTAGCTCACCACAACGGGCAAAGGGGGAGGCACCAAGGTTCAATGTATAGCCATTAGCAACTCAGGTAATCACTCCACATCTGAAGCGACTGAACTTTACTCAAAGGTGGCATGGTAGCTCAAAACCAGGAGGCTGGACAGTTGTATCTGTCACAAGATAGGCATTGGCTGCGTTTGAAGCTTGTTCTCCCCACATAGGTAGAATACATCTATGTTAGGTTTGGAGGCTAGGGACTGGAAAGAAAGAGAGAAGTGGAGATATCCTATCTCCTAGAACTGGAAGGGACCTTGAAAGGTCATCAAGTCCAGCCCACTGCCTTCACTAGCAGGACCAAGTACAGATTTTGCCCTAGATCCCGAAGTGGCCCCCCTCAAGGCTTGAACTCACAACCCTGGATTTAGAAGGCCAATACTCAAACCACTGAGCTATCCCTCCCCCCGAAATAGAGCATTTAGCAGCTGAGAGACCTTCAACATTTCGCTGAAGGAGTTTCAGGGATGGGCTAACGTTCAAGGTTTCTTGATCACGGTTAAGGTCCCTGAAACTGCTTGAAAGTCCATGCTGTCCAGGATATGAAAGGTTTGGCCTACTTGTTGCAGCTTTGGTTTCCCCTGCTGAAGCGGAGTTTTTTGTGGTATACAATGGGAACATAGCTGCATTATACCCCAGGTATAATGGTTCAGGTAAAATAAAAGCCTCTGAATCTTTCTTCATAAATCAAACCAAACCCCAAAGGAGAGTTTGCTTACCTTGTACAGTAATTGAAGTTCTTCTTTGAGTTCTTGACTTCAGCTGTGCGTGAACCCCATGCGCTTTTGATAGGAGAATTTTGCTAGCAATGCCCATTTGGTCTGCACATGTGCCCTAGCTATTCTCATGCTCTGTACAAGGGTAGATAGGGCTGTGGTGTATGAAACACCCTCTGCTCCTGCTTAACCGCCTCAGCCACAGATGGAGTGACTAGCCATGCCCACTCCTTTCGCCAGCTTGCCCTTTCATAGTTTACAGTTTTAGTACATCTATTAGTTGTAAGTTTACTCTTAGTTTTAGTTTGGTTTTGGTTTTGTTTTTTCCTCTAAGACACTCCTAGTCTCTTCCCTTCCTTCGTCCATGGTGGGATGGAGGTCTCACCTTCCTTTCTGAAGAAATCCTGTCTCCTTTTGGAGCATGCCTAAATCTACCCAGGGTTTTGCCTCATTTGTTGGGCTCCTATCCCAGCTAGTGATGGCCACTCTCATTGTATTCACTGCTTAGGGGACACTCACATTCCATTTAAGTGCAAGATCTGCTCAGGGTTCAAGAGTATGTCTAGAAAAAATAGGGAGATAAAGCTTAGGCACTTCACGATGGAGCGCTCCTTCCAACCTGCATGAGACCCAGGCCTGGATACCACCTTGTACAGCGGTCTTCCAGTGAGCACAGTGCCCCATCAACCTCTGCAGCTCAGTCGCCCATCAGACCTTTCATGAGAGAGACCTGAGGGAGACTTTTAGCACGTCTTCTAGCAAGAGAAGCTCCAAATCGCCTCACAAAGAAGTTGTCCCTAAAAGCCCTGCCATGTCAGAGGCCTTGCTTCCCAAGAAGGGTACTGCTACGGTTCCAAGCAGTCCTGGTACTGAGGTCTCCAGTATAGTCAAACCTTCAGATACTTCTAAGCCTCACAGTACCCATCACTTGATACCAAAGTCTGCCCCAGTATCACCTAAGCACGACAGAGATGCTAGGGAATCTAAAGATTCTGCAACAAGGAAGACTGTACTGACTATGGCCTCTGCTTCCTTCTCACTGTCTACAGTACCCAAATCGACAACACAGTCCAGTCAGCCATCATATCCCACATGATCCCTGGTACTGCCATCTTCTACTGACAAGCCCCACAGGTTTCTGGGCAGATTCACACAGTACCAAGGGAATTCAGATTCTCCAGGGACTGCAGACTACTGAACCATGTAGCCCCAAACACACCTCCCTACTTCTAGGGAGTGACAACAGCCTACTTCCCTACAGCCCCCTCTGCTTCCAATTTCCTGTCTTTATATAAGCCCTGCCTCTTCCCACACAGGTGAGTGTCCCCTAATTAGGACTTTCCTCCCAGGCCTAATTCTCCCAGATTTCAGGCTAATTGGCTGATTGGGCCCACCTGGCCCAATTCAGCTCTTTCAGGGCCAGTGTGGGGAATATACCCCATCACCGCCACATGTTTGCAGGCTGCATCCATTGGCAAGGGACGCCTGGTTTCCTCAGGGATTTGCACCATGTCCTTCTCTCAGCAGTTGAATGGTTAAGACATTTCGACTAACACACTTGACTTGATCGCCTATGTTGATGCAATTGCATACACACACACCTGAACCAATATTCCTGCTGTTGCTATGCCATTTACATTGGCTAGATATTTCTTCACAGTGGGAGATTCAGAAATGCAGTTAAAAAAAAATCAAGGATCATCTGATCAAAAATAAGATAACGAGCCAGTGCTATATTTCTGAAATGATGAGCAAAACAGTTTGGCTGAAGTCCCACGTGACCTAAATTATTTGGCATCACTGACACTCCAAACTAAACTCTCACCTATAACATACCTAAAGGTTCAGATAATTTCATCATACCCTGCTCCACTGGCTCCAATTCCTAGTTTACACAATAGGGAAAATGCAAAAATAGCCTTGCTTTCACTCTGTAGTGCCTTCAGCTAAGACGGTATCACATCACCTCGACAGATGCTTTGCTGAGACGATGAGGTGAATTCCCATCACATTTTTCAGCTGATGGCATTGTATTTCAGCTTCATTAAATGAAGTTTAAGTAGCGTGAGAAAAGCCATTCCTGGGCTATTTCATGCTCCATATAACCTTCAGTGTGCTATTTTTCACCAATATTGAGAGAGAGGAGGAGAAAGGAGGCTGTTGTTTGCACAGGTAGCTGGTGAGGCGGTCCACAGGCTGTCTGTTTACATATCGCTATGTTAATAACCCAGCTGAAAAGGCTAGACACACCCCAGTACTGAATAAATAAGTGAAGAGCATAGAGCAATCGCTTAAAAAGCATAGCCGTACTTTTTGACAGCACAGTGGGCGCTAGTGATAATAGGCAAGGTAGATACAAAATAATTTCATACAAAGTGGAAGAAAAAGAAAGAAAGAAAGAAAGAAATACTAACTCCATGGTGACTCCAGTGTGTTATAGCTTGGTTACACAAATCCTCCCTTGGGTGCTCAATAAGATGGAAGGAAAGAAGCTGCCTTAACTACAAGGGACATTCACAACGCATAGGGAGTCTAGTACCATGAGCAACACTACACCCATCTCCCCTTTCTCCCATACAAAATGGCCACCCAAAGAGTAAAGGGCACATTGATCCTCATCAAAGCAGCAGGCACCAGTGCACAGTCCCCTAGAGCTCCAAGAGACATGGGTATCTCAGCAGGGTGCTGGGCAGGAGCCAGGGAAAGGGGTACGGGGCATGCTTCAGCCCAATGCCTTCTCTAGCTAGTACCCCCAATTTTACCCTGTCACAGGAGGGGACAAGGTGAACCCTTGCACTGCTAAGGCTTCTGTCTGGCCCCACCGTGGCACAATGAGACACACACAGAACTCCCTGGAATCTTGGACCCACCCCACCTCTTCCCCATCCAGCAGAACTGCATTGGGTCCACTGGGAGCCTCCACTGCCCCAGAGGAGTCTGGATTCGGGCTGTAGAGCCAGGATGTGTCTGTGTGTTTCTCCGAGATTCTGAGAAAAAAGTAAACCAGTTTGTGACCAGTTCCTGGCCTTCTTTTCTCCACAGCTGCTACTGCTGCAGTTATTGTTTTAACTGCTTCTGCTGATATCTGAACTTTCGGCCTTCCCGGAATTCATCAGCAATTTAGCACTAACCTATTCTGAGGCAGAACGACGAGCTAGCTAATTGCAAACTCATTTCCAGCGAGTGCCTCACACGACAGGTTCAAAATGAGACAGGCTCAAATTGACGACAGCAAGCCAGAGAGTGCCAAAAGGAGTTCCTTTCCACATGAACTCTGAAAACAGTACTGCTACCTAGAGAACTCAAATTGCTGCATAGAGGATTTAACGTTTGAGAGAGAATGGATGGTCTGGTGGCCAAGGCACCGGACTGGGAGTTCTGTATTCAATTCCTGGCACTGCCTCAGTTTCTCTTAGCCATTTAGACTGCATTGTCTCTGGAGCAAGTGAGGTCACTTACTATGTTCTTGTACCACATCTCATCCAACAGGGCTCTAATCTCTGCTGGGGCCAGGATTGTGTGTCTGTGCAGTGCCCACCACAATGCATCTCTGATCTCTCATAGGGCCTCTACATGTTACTGTAAGGCAAACTAAAATAACAGTTGCCCTGCCGTAAATCCATTTCTCCCTCCCTTGGTTCTGTATAGATGAAAAAAACAAAATTTGTTCTCTGTGTTTTCTTTCCCCTGCAATTTAATTCATACAAATGGACCTTACAGTTGATGTCTGCTAATGTCTACATAGTCAGGATGCTTTCAGGAAAGCATCTGAAGCAGATGAAGGAAGGTGCAGGGGTTAGGGTCCTGGCCTAGGACTCAGAAGACATGCTTTCATTTGACAGCACAGCATAGCCATTTAAGAGAAAAAGTATGGGCCTAGTGTTCTACCAACATTCAGGGCCGACGAGAGGAGGGGGAAGCCGGTACACATTACTGGGGCCTGGCAGTCCGGAAGGTGGCCCGGGGCCTGGTTTCCCCGGCTGTTTAGCCGGTCTGCCCTTGCTGGGGGGCCCGAAAAATTTTTTTCACCAGGGCCCGAACCCGCTCTTGGTGGCCCTGCCAACATTAACAGGCATCAGGAACTGCTGAAGCCAAGCGCCAGTTCTAACACTGACTACTGTGTTTTTCCAATTACACAAAGGGTATAATTCATAGCTTTTAAGGCCATTGAGTGGCTCTTTCAACATAACACAGGACAAAGAACTTCACCCAATCATGCCTGCATCAAGCCCATAACTTCTACTTACAACAATATCCAGTCTTGATTTAAAGTGATGAAGTTTCTCTGAGGTTTCGTTACTTAAGCCTGACCTCGGGGAAAGTTCAGATCTGGGCCTGGATTCAGATCCAAACATTTCAGTTTGTCCCTGTCATAACTATAAAGGGAAGGGTAACAGCTCTCTGTGTACAGAGAC
>NW_020664417.1:92378282-92474961 GCF_002925995.2 Terrapene triunguis | reverse complement strand
CCCTACATTTGAACCCTAAAGTTCAAAGTGGGGATCCAGCCTTGACAGTCCCTAACTATAAGGGGCAGAATAAAAACCCTAAATCCAAATTCATTGGAACTTTGGGAAAGTTCAGATCCATGTTAGAATAATATTCATGTCAATGTTATTTTCATGGCTGTGTAGTTACACAGTCTTCCAAAGCTTTAGGATAGGAGTTACATGCATTCTTTGAACTCCCCATCCCCCGTCCCCCCGCAAAAAAAAAATCCTTTTATGGTGATATTCCAGCAATATAAAGCTTCATATTAGATTTATATTATAATAAACCTGATTAATGTTACTTTAAAATCTCTTTTTTTTCCAGATTCTCGGAAGTTATGGTGATTTGTTGCAAAATTAAAATGGTTCTCCAAAACAGAGACTCAATGGTGATCCAATATTGACAAGCTGTCATAGCCCTGGTTGAGCTCTCGCTGTTGGACACTTCTGAGCTCTCCTGGGGGTCGTGGCAGGCTTCAGTCACAGTCTGTGGGTCTGGCCTCTGGGAACCTGGCACAGACTTTCTGTCTAGTACCCCTTCTCAGAAGTGGGACCCCACAGACCAGCTTCAAGCATACCTTCCGCACATCTCCACCTTGATGGGTACTCTGGTTAATACTTTAACTCTTGAGGGGCACGTGATAATTGAAGAAAGAAGAGAAATGCTTTGCAAAATGAATTCTAAGTTAATAACAATTTATTTATAGCCAACACAAGAGAGATACAGATCTATGGAAAAAAAACAACAAAAGCTGTGTGCAAATCAATTTCCTCACCACTCCAACGGTCCTGTGGGATCTGGTCAGTGTCTGTTCAAGGAGTCCAAGATTTGCTGCATCCCTCTCTCTTCCCTCCAACCCAGTCTGATGTTTTTGTTCTGGTTGGTGAGAGAGAACTGCTCAGAGCAGATCTTGTCCTTTTATAACTTCCAGTCTCCTCTGTCAGGTGACTTCCCAGGTTAGCCTCAAACCTCCATCAGGTGATCTGCTGGTTGGTTACCAGCCCACCTAGGAGAGCATGATTCCCTGTATGGTAGCCAGCTCTTTGTCCCAAGGTGCTTCCATTTGAATGAAAGCTCATCAAAGTTTAATGACCCACCATTATTAGCCCTCTGCTACACAAAAGAATTTCTCCTTACACCACCTATGTCTTTCAGCTCAATATAGAAGCCACACAGTCCAAATGAAGGCACAGAACAGTCTTACAATCACAATTGCCTTCAAAAAACAAAATGGAGGTTGCAGGTTGACATGGATTCATGCAGACATATAATAATCCATCAGACAAGAATCCTAATTTGACTGTAACTGTTCTGTTCTTTTCAGGTTCTTATACCATGCCCATCACCGAGATATCCAATCACTTTCCAATAGTGCATAAAGAGAGGTGATTATTCTCTGCCATGTGTGGTTCTTAACTTGTTTCTCTCTTTCGCTCTCCTGGGAGAAAACTGCATGTGTGAATTTTATACTGCTTTTATACTACTTGTTATCAGACCTAGTAGCTTTTGGCATATGTGAGAAAAAACATAATAAGCGAACCCAGCTCAAAAGCAGTAGAAAATTATCGTCACAAACATTTTACAGTCATCTTAATAGCACACATGCACACAATAAAACATTGAACAAAATTGATTTAGCACATCAGACTTTTAGTTCATGTTCTTGTTTTGTGTGTGTGTTTTGTCAATGCAAAACCAGGTTATTCTGTTACTCATATTTTGTGTTAGATATCCATTACTAGTAAAAGTAATCCTTATTGTTTACAAGGGCATTGTGAGGTTCAGCTAATATTTGTAATCATCAAGTGCCTTGAGCTGCACTGATGAAAGGCATTATAGACGTGCAAATCATTACTATTATTAACGTCTGTTGAAAGCTGATGAAAGAAGCAGGTTGAATGACAGCTCACTCACCACACCACTCCGCTCTCAGCCAATCTCTGTGAGTCAATAGCAGGCTTGGTAAGAGCTGAGAAAGCAGACATGGTATCGCAGGGATTGTTAGTAGCACAAGCAGAAATGCTACCAGAAGCTTTTTGAAAAACACCAAGAGGGCCTTTGTGAATAATTTGGTTGACCCGGATGTAGAGGGGAAAGAGCCTAGGGAGGAAATGGAAATGTGACAGGGGAGGGGCATTAGCAGCTGGAAAAGTGACAGTGCAGTACACGGAGAAGAGAGAGAGACGGAAAAAGAGGTAATAAGGGCTCTTGAAGTAGAAACTGGACCTAGGAAATTGAGAGAAGATATTTATTAGTTAGTTTAGTTCAGCTTAAAGAGACTGTGACAGACCCAGACCAGTGGGGTACAGGAGTCTAGTAGAGGGCAAATATACTGGTCACTGGATGAGTAGTTTTCTGTTCCCTGAGTGACCAGAGCAGGGGCTGCACTAGAGTAATCAGGAACCTGCTAGAACCAGTTAAGGCAGGCAGGCTAATTAGGACACCTGGAGCCAATTAAGAAGAAGCTGCTAGAATCAATTAAGGCAGGCTAATCAGGGCACCTGGGTTTTAAAAGGAGCTCACTTCAGTTTGTGGTGGGAGTGTGAGGAGCTAGGAGCAAGAGGTGCAAGGAGCTGAGAGTGAGTGCTGCTGGAGGACTGAGGAGCACAAACGTTATCAGACACCAGGAGGAAGGTCCTGTGGTGAGAATAAGGAAGGTGTTTGGAGGAGGCCATAGGGAAGTAGCCCAGGGAGTTGTAGCTGTCATGCAGCTGTTACAGGAGGCACTATAGACAGCTGCAGTCCACAGGGCCCTGGGCTGGAACCCGGAGTAGAGGGCGGGCCCGGGTTCCCCCCAAACCTCCCAATTGACCTGGACTGTGGGTTCTTCCAGAGGGGAAGGTCTCTGGGCTGTTCCCCAACCCACATGGTGAATCTCTGAGGCAAGAAAATCCGCCAATAAGCGCAGGACCCACCAAGATAGAGGAGGAACTTTGTCACAAGACCTATATAAAAAGAACAGCTACACTCCAGTTCCAGAAAACCTGACCACAGTCACATTTGCAATTCCAAAATGCCACCAAAGTAGCACGCTACAGTAGAAAAATGAACCTATCAGGCAGTAGATAAACACCCCAGCAGCATACACACATCCCACTGTGCCGTAAAGCCCCCGCCTTCCACTAGCCTTTATAGCATGACCTGGACTTTTAACAAACTCAGGCTATTTTATACCAGTAGAAGGGTAATTTTTAGAGCCAAGGGGCCCTTCTGGAAAATGTCCCCCCACTTGATCCTTACTCAAGCCCAAGGGCATCTACTAATCTTACTTCAGGAGATAGATGATAGATTTGTGAGTAAGGCTCTGGCCTGGAGCTTAGGAGATAAAGTTCAGTTTGTGGCTCTCCTACAGGCTTTGCATGTAGGGTGACCAGATGTCCCAATTTTATAGAGACAGCCCCAATTTTGGAGTCTTTTTCTTATATAGGCTCCTATTACCCCCCACCCCCATCCCGATTTTTCACATTTGCTGTCTGGTCACCCTATTTGCGTGTGCCCTCTGAGAAATCCTTTCATCTTTCCGTTCCCCAGTTCCTCATCTTTAAAACCAGAGTGATAATACTTCCTTCTTCCTGCCCCTTTTCCCATCTTGTCTATTTAGCTTGTAAGCTCTTTGAGGCCTGTCCTGTGTCTCAGGGCTTGTCTACACTTACAACCAGAGCAGTCCCTTGGGTACGGCAAATCGGGGCGACCGCTCCAGGCCCCGTGCTTCGGGGGGGCCCCGTGGGCCAGTGCGATTGACTGGCACGGTTGGTCCCAGAAGTGACGGGCCAGTCCTGGAAGTGACGGATTCGTCCCTTCTGCCCTGGGCCCTACACCCCACTAGCGACGGCCCTGCTTACAGCCCTGCATTGGTATAACTATTCCACTGTAGTGCTCAGTTCTTAGTGAAGATGCTCCCTATGCTGACGGGAGAGCTTGTAGCGTCAGCATAGATATGCCACTTCTCTGAAAGGCGGTAGCTATGTCAATGGGAGAAGCCCTTCTGTTGACAATAGCGCTGTCTGCACCAGGGATTAGGTTGGAATAACTACGTTACTCAGGGGTGTGGATATTCCTAAGTGACATAGTTATACTGACATAAGTTAGTAGTGTAGATCAGGGCTCGCTCTCTCTGTGTTCAATGCTGAGCATGTTGGGGCCAGTAGGATCTGCTGTAACATAATAAAAACGATAGCTATGGTGGTGTGGCATGGGGAGAGACGTGATGGATGGGACAGCAAGCAAAAGGAATAATAATAATACAAAATAATCAGGCCTTAGAAATTCAGACATTGATTTTCTATGTTTATATATGTTCTTATTTCATGCAGAAAGAAACAGCCAATATCCTTAGAGAGTTACATTCCAACTGCATTGGAAGTAACTTGTTATTGAAAAAGAAATGATTAAAATGAAGTATGTATTTTCCAAAATGGTTAGGGAAATACCATGCGGGAAACATCCCAGTAGTGTCAATGAGGCAGACTGAATGCTCTAGCAGGTTGTATCCATCTATAATCTCAGAGTGATTCTCAGAAATGACTAGTGGTAAAAAAAGTGCCTGCCTTTGTCTGAAATCCAGGACCCCTTCACTTTCTCCGAAAGCTGGGGAAAAAAGAATGGAAAAAATGAAGTCTGAAGAAGTCTGAAACAAAACTGACCCATCCATTCATGAGGGAGGTTGGAAACCTCGAATGACATCACGCAGCACAGAGTGATGCATTTGAACAGATCATGAGCGCTGGTTCCCAGAAGTGACACCTTTTGGAGGATTTACTTCCAGAAATTGTATGGAAAAAAACCTGAGTAGCGGCCACGATTTCAATGTATGTTCTTAGTTGGAAAGGATTTGGAAGCCTAACTTTAAACGCCTACGAGTTCAGAGCACCCTCAATCCAGCCTATCAGATCTATTTCATTATTTGTTCTTTCTGCCCACAAAGCAACATATAGCACAAAGGAGACTACTATACCTGTGAGTTTCCCGTTCTGATGAAATGCTTCACTGTGGCTACTGTATTTGGGGGCAGCTCTTTGAAATGAAAGATTTACACTGATTTGCTACAATTTACTCTATGCTAACACACATTTTCAGCAGTAAGTATTCATACACCCAATGCATAATTCATTCAGCATCGTCCAGCTACTGCCACACTCGAGCTGTCTGCTCCAATATGCTCCTTTTATGATATGAATCTGTAAGTTTCAGCTTTCATTATGGCTGCTTCTCCCATGTCGATCCGTGTCATACAAGAAACTCTTGCCCTCCGATTTTGTACTGTCTTAACCAGGACCATTCATCTTTTCTCTAGCTACCACTTTTTTCCTCCTGCATTAATTCTTTTCTTTTGTTATTTATATCATTAATATTGCAGCCTTTTATAACTTCACATCTAATTGCCTTTTGATTAACAACATCAATTTTTTTTTCTGACATAATTCCTTCAGTGGCATTTCCTCACTCTCTCACTTCCCAGCGTTCTGGTTTTCAGTTATCGTCTTTCAGGGTACTTCACAGATCTGGTTATGCCTTCATGCTCTAAGTCTTAGCAAATCTCTGCTTTTATGTAACACAGTTCAAAGAGAGATTTAAAATCCCACCCCACCATCAAGTTATAAAGTAGAGGCGGAAACAGTAGTCAATTAATAATGAAGCAGAAAATCGCTTACTAGCACTGTGCAGTTTTATCCTTGGAACACGGAATATGTGTACCACAAAAAAGGGCAATTTCTAGTATCTATAAAACATTTGTTACAGGCATTTATACAATTTAACTAACAAACAACTGAGACTACAATATGGACTCATGAGTATTGAAATAATGAAACATAGCTACTCAATTTCAGTTGTCAGTGCCACCAGCAGAATACTGCTGGATTCCCAGCACAAAACAAGAGTGAACTTGGGTAACCCCTTTTTCTTGCTTACTCAGAGAATTATGGAAACTAACAATGGAAGAGATCTATTAGATCGTCACATTCCTTGCAATTTATTCCTGTTCCTAGTCTAGTCTATTTTTAAAGGTACAGGATTTCCTTCCCCTGAATGATCATTCCATATTCTAATTGATCTATCTGTAAGGAAGCATTTCTTGGCATGCACCCAATGTTTTCCTTATTGTTATTTATATTGTTGTAGCACCAACTGGCCCCAGCCATGCACTAGGACCCCATTGTGCTAGGTGCTGTACAAACACAGAATAAAAGGATGTTTCCCTGTCCCTTCTTCATGTCATTCCTTTATACCAAGTTATGCCCTCTTAGGCTTCCCTTAATAATTCCTGGCTCACAAATTAAAAAAACAGGAAAAAAATGATTTTTTATATTTTACTGGGTTATTTAAAAAATCATTTTAAAAAAATCAAAATTATTGTTTTTAATTGAAATGTTTTCACCAGCTCCATAGCGAATAAAAAATATAAATAAAAACAACAAAAACTAAAAAGCATGGCTAATTTTTTTCATTAAAACTTCTTGTTCTTTTTAATTCTTTTTTTTTTTTTTCAAAAGTGGATGGAAAAAAATTTGTCTGAAAATCAAACTTTGAAATATTTCAACCAGCTAGTTATATCACATCTCCTCTTCCCCCCACACAAACACAGGCTCCTTTAATCGTTGTCCACCTAAGTTATAAATACAAAAGTAGAAGAGAGAGAACAGCTTTCCCTGTACATGGATGACCAGCTTCTCAGCTGGTGTGAATCAGCACAACTCTACTAAAGTTAACAGAGTTATGCTGGTTTTCACCAGCCGAGGATACGGCACATAGTAGGAATGGCCTTTTAAAGCTGATCACTGTATTTAGTTCTCTGTTCATGACTCAACCCCTCCAGCCTCTGAAGAGGTAGGACAGCTCTGAAAATTGACTCCAGAGATGACCTTGTGCTGTTCCACATGTAGTGTATTGCACTGATTTCTAAACCAAATGTGCTCATTTTATAAATGAATAATGTCCCTCTCCTAGCTACCAGCCCTGCCTAGGAGCTGAAAGTCAAGCCATGTTCTTTCACATGCATAGATTCATAACTTCAAAGGCCAGAAGGTACCATTGTGATAGTCTTGTCTGACCTCCTGTATAATACAAGCCATAGAACTTAACCAACATAATTCCTTTTGAATTAATACTTTAAAAAATCCAATCTTGAATTAAAATGGTAAGAAATTCATGTTTCATCCGACTCTGCATGTCAAATTCTATCCTCATTTGCACTGGGGCAACCAGTTACAGCCTGCATTGAAACAGCCTTCTGAGTACTTGTGGCACCTTAGAACCTTCTGAGTTTCTATTCTTTGATTTTAAAGTGCTGCAGGCCTTACATAGTAGACTCTTAATAAGCTAAATATTTAGGAATCATGTGCCAAATCTGGATAGATCAAGCCTCTTGAGGATTTTTTCTTCACAAGGAAATCCTCAAGTGACATACAGCTGCCACAGTGGTGACTATGCCACGGTACGTCCCAGACCCTGGGGTATAGGGTGTGGCTAGGACAAAGATGTCAAGCATGAGGCATCCTTGTGGCCTGGTGATGCTGGGCTGCTGGAAACTCCCTCCAGGGACACTGGCAGTTGGGACAAAGTAGAGCAGCCCTGTGGCAATGCTGTGTGGGATTGCACCTACGCAGAACAAGTACGTATATCCTCAGCAGTAACTCCAGACGTTGTGGTTCAGTCCAGAATATGCTTCCCTTCTACCCCGATAAAAAATAAGTATTCCCTAACAGAAATTATACTCCATCCACTTTTCCTCATTACGTTTGCAGTGTTGCTGTAGCCGTGTGGGTCCCAGGATACGAGACAGACAAGGTGGATGAGGTAATATTTTTTGCTGGACCAACTTCTGTTGGCGAGAGAGACAAGTTTTCAAGCTACACAGAACTCTTTTGCATGTCTGGGAACGGTAATCAGAGTGTCACAGTTAAGTATATCTGTGTAAGTGTATAGTATGCTGTCACTTTAAAGTTCAAGGGTTTTTCCTGGTCCTGTTGCTTGCAGGCTAGGGAACTCTGTAGGGATGCATGTGATCTGAATCTAGCAGAGCCAGATTGCAGCCAACCTGGTTTAAGAGTGAGGCTGGGAGAGTTGTGCCCTTCTGTTTTAGGGAGCAGCCTGCTTTTTTCCTCTCTGTTTCCAGATTCTGATTTGCTATCGTTCTGGATTCTAAGAAATAAAGTTACACTGCAAACTTCCAACAAGAGTATCTATGTTTCTAACTTGAATGTAGGTATGCTGTGAACATAACAGTTTATAACTGCTTCTATGCCAGTCTCAGTCAATTAGATTCAGATAATCAGACAGAAGCTGCTTTTCCACCAGGCATCGTTAAGCACTGCTAAATCTTGGGAACAATGAAAATGTTCTTGCTGTGGCTGTTCACGCCTTCTGTGAATGTTCTGTGAAGAAACAGCACAATACTCTCTCCCTCAGTACATCTCCCTGTTAGCAGGAGCCCAGGAAGGGGGCTTCCTCCCCTCCTGCTATCTTCAATTACACCAAGCTGCAGAAAGCCACACATGCTCAGTGTAACTCTGTGTACACCAGGGAGGAATTAAAGGGACAGGCACATACCCCTCAGCAGTTAAACTGCCTATAATCTTAACACAGTTTTACCAGATGGGTTACATGCAGAGACATTTATTGGTCTGGCTTAGGTGACAGAATCAAATGTAGACACCGTTTGTGATGGAAGAGAAAAGCAAACAAACAAAACTCCAGTAGCTAATGTAACAAAATGAAACAGATGCATTTTATACAAAGTGCAGAAAAAAGGGATTCAGTCATAGCTCCAGAAAAAAGTTACCTAAAAATATCATAGAATCTCTGTGTTTTCTGGCAATAATAATGAATCTGTTCAAGGGCAGCTAATTGTCTTTGGCCAGGATGTAACTCAATAATGTCAGAGGCCTAATGGGGTTCCTCGTGTTAGCAAATTAAAAGCTCAGTAATTAGTAGGGAAAACACCCTGGGTGATCACTGAAAAGATTTTCTGCAACGGTCCGGTCTCCCTACATGAAGACGGAAAGGAGAGAATATGGTTAAGTTTTATCTTCTCATTAAATTACATTGTCTCAGAAAGCCTGAAGTCTTGGTCAGTCCCAAAGCATATGGTGTGGAGAACCTTGTACAGAATTTCATCCCCAGCATGTGTCTGCATCCCAGATAATGACAGCTGCCATGCTGGCCAGGTTCCAATAAATCGACTCTATTGTCTTTTCCTAGAGTGAATCAAATGTAAGGTTCACAGACAGTTTCTTAAAGTTCTAAAGTAGATTGTGATCTCCAAGAAGGTGCCTAGCTTCTGTCCTACAATTGTCTCAGACGATTCTCAGAGCTGCTTTCAAAAACATGATGCCAGTACAGATGGAAATGGCTGAACTTGTTAAACTTTCCTGAGAATGCAGGTCCTGTAGGGATGAAAGGCATCATACATTCATGATGAACTAATCTGACCCATCATAACCACCCCTGAGCATCCCACTGAAGTTAAGATTTATGCATGTGCTTTGCTGTATAGGTATGGAGTGATAAACTTGTGCCTTAGGCCAGGTCTACAGACAGACTTCTGGCAGCTTAGCTGTGTCAGTCAGGGATGCAAAGAGGTGTGAACTCTGACCAACATAACTGTGCCAACAGAAGCCTCTAGTGTGGACACAGCTATACTGACAAAGCTACACTTTGATGGGTATAGCTTGTTTCATTCATGGGGGGCTGCAAGGATTAGGGATGCCTTAAGGGAGCAATTTGAGGCTGAAAGCCAACAGTAATGTTTGGTGCTCTGCACGGGAGTGAGGAGCAGTGGTTCCAATGTTAGTAGGAATCTGTGTTTGCTACACTGACTTGCAGTGCCTGTTGCTTTCCTGGGCTAAGGTATCTTTTACTTAATGCAATAATAAAGAATGTTTTCAAAGCCAAAAAATCCATTTATTGAAAATAAACAGCTCCTTCACTTTAACCCTGCACTGCAGTGCATCCTGGTCATGGCCCCTTTCCATAATGCCCCTTGATATCTGCCCGAAGGTATCGTAATTCCTACGGCTGGAGCGCAGCTGGAACTGGACAGCTTCCTCCCCCCAAACACTGATGAGGTCCAGCACCTTGCCATTGCTCCATACTGGGGATCGCCTGGCGTGTGGAGGCATGGTCACCTGGAAAGATTCGCTGAGAGCAAAGAAGAAGGGGAGTTTCAAAATTCCCAGAGAATTTAAAGGGCGGGTCTGACGGTTGATGACCTGAGGGCAGGGCAGTAGAGTTCAAAGTGATGACCAGAATGGCTAGTACAGGCATTGTAGGACACTTCTGGAGGCCGACCAGAGCACATTAACAGACCAGGGCATCTACACTGGCACCGCAGTGCTCCAGCCGGGGCGCAGCAAACGTTATACTTCTCGTGGAGGTGGATTACCAGGAGCACTCCAGCTGCGGAGTCCGGGCGCTCTACGTGCCTTGCCAGTGTGGATGTGTTGTGAGTTAGGGTGCCCAGGGCTACTTTAATGCCGTGTAACTCGCAAGTGTAGCCATGCCCTATGTGTTTACACACTGTGCATCACAATGGGGCCCTGATCTCATCTGGGACTTCAAAGCACTGCAGTGCTACAAATAATCAGTTACTCTTTTGGGGGGACAGTAGATCAGTATCTTGAACCTATCCCTGATTTTTTTCTGGCTGACTGGATGAATATATCAAAAGTTAGAAGCTCAAAAATACCCTATGTCAAGTTCAGAAGTGGTATTAGCAGCAATCTATTAAAATGGATGATAAACAGAAGAATGGGACAAATGAACCATTTTATCTGATTGGAAATGTAGTCAAGTCTGCAAGGATCTTCAAAGGAACTCAAAAGATCTGTTCAGTGTTGTGTGAAATTTGTCTAATGAAATACCTTTACTATAGTCTGTTCTCTATTATTCATGCAGGGTGTTACCCACAAGCCAGTTTTTAACAAAGCACATGAATTCTGGAAACAATGTGGCATTCTAGCTCTCTTCATCAACTAAATCAGAGCAGATCTTAGATTAGCATAATTTTAAAAAGAGGTGCAAATAGGCAAAGTTACCATTGAAGTCAATGGAAAAACTCCTCTAGTGAATTACAAGAACCTGGAGTGGGTCCATATTATTGTGGAGTGAAAACAGCACTTGGCAATGCATCTTTTTGGCACATGTTTGCTTCACAGTGTCCTTCTCTACTAGCTTCATTATCATCATAAAGAACTTCATAAAAAGTGCAACAAAGTCCAAGTAGTTAGCACTTTGTATTGTATATGAGATATAAGATGGAATTTGCAAAGCCATCTATGGGACACAGTGTCTGCTTACTCCAGGAGCCATAGTATGTATAGGCTGCCAGTGAGTGACGTCCTGGTCCCAGTGAAGTCAATAGCGAAGTCCCAGTGACTTCAGAGGGGCCACAATTTCACCCCAAGTGGCCAGGGAAGTTCTTACCCTCCCTTACTCCTTTGTGTGGGTGCATACAGTCCAAGTTACAATATAGCCCTGTCATTCTAAATTCAGAGATTGTACGTAGACAAATCCATTCTATAAGTCTTTCAGAGTCACTTCTAAAATACAGCTGATATTCCTTCATGTGCTTTTGGAAGTGGCTATTTTTGCCTGATTTAGCAACAGCTCTCATTTGTTACATTGGTTGATACCAACACCTGTTGCTTTGGTGCCCTTTCCCAGTGCTAATTCAAAATAGATCACTACCAGCAATAAGAAAAACAATTGCATACACTTGCTAGCTTTTATGTTGTCATTTGTCCTTGCTGATGATATTGTTATGTCTCCAGCACATCATTATCTTTCCTACTTTATCCCCCTCAAAAATATGATCCAACGACTCTGATGGAAAACACACCAGCATGGTTTATGCAATTAACACTCTTCACCAACCTGTGAACTAGCCAGTTAACAATACAATCCCAGTCAATGATATGTCTGCTACTTAATCCTGCGGCTGATACCCACATATGGGAAATCATGATACTTGGATTGGTGTTCTAACCATGCTGGATAATAAGAATAAAAATCAGGAAGTAGGGGAACTTTTCCTGACCTCAGTCTACCAAAGATGGGAAATTAAACAGTGGAAAATGAATATAAAGATTATTGCCTTTGCAACTGTTTCTCCATTTCAGCTTTCAGACATGGGTGCCTGTTCTTAAAAATTTCCAAGGGCTGCAATAGTACTTAACTGTTTTCTTGTTTGGAAATTGTTTGAGAGAGAGATTTTTAAAAGTATGTAATGGATTTAGGAGCACAAATGTCATTTGAAGACTTGTGCTACTAAACTCCTATGACAAATGTAGGGGTGTTCCATAAGGTTTTTTTCTATATCCCAAACTAATGGTGAGTTAAACTATTGGAGGGAAGCAGGCAGTTTCAACTTGTTCCTCCATAGGTAGAAACAGTCATAAGATCCATTGTGGCAAGCCATTAAGTCTGAATAGGTCTAAGACACAGACAATGGAGCAACAATCAGAGGTATCCTCTTAGCGTATGTCTACACTGGCGCTGGAAGGGTAACTAATTAATTAATGTCAAGGCCATCACGTACAGCCCCCAGCTAAAACCTCTCCAGTGCATCATCAACGATCTACAACCTATCCTGGAAAACGATCCCTCACTCTCACAGGCATTGGGAGGCAGGCCAGTCCTCGCTTACAGACAGCCCTCCATCCTGAAGCAAATACTCACCAGCAACTACACACCACACCACAGAAACACTAAACCAGGAACCAATCCCTGTAACAAACCCCATTGCCTTCTCTGTCCCCCTATGTACTCTAGCAACACCATCATAGGACCCAACCACATCAGCCACACCATCAGAGGCTCATTCACTTGAACATCTATGTGTTTGTGTTGAATTCTCCATCACTGACAATTTTTAAATCAAGATTGGATGTTTTTCTAAAAGATCTGCTGTAGGAATTATTTTGGGGCCTGTGTTACATAGGAGGTCAGACAAGATGCTTACAATGGTCTCGTCTGGCCTTGGATTCTATGAATGTGAAAATGTATTTCCTTTTCACAGTTTTCACTGTGCCACCTTTCAATTTCATTGACCGTCTCCTTTTTCTTGTGTTGTGAATGAGAACAGACGTTTCCAATTTATCTTCTCTAGACCATAGATTATTTTATATACTTTTATCATGTCCTTGCTTATGTGTTTCCTTTCTAAGATACACAATCACAGTCTTTTCAATTTCTCTTCATATTAGAGGTATTTTTTTCCCCAGGAAAAACAACTGTTGGTGATTTCACTCACCACCGTAGTACGCCTGGGCATCAGAGCCTGGGACTCTTGCAGGGACTCGTCCACTCTAGCACCCCTCTTTTGCCAGCCTATCTGGTTCTTCCACAGTTCTCTTCCGGGTGACTCAGCCCTCCAGCCAGGTCGCTCTCAAAGTTCAGTCCCTTTCTGTGGTAACAAAAGTCTGCCTAAATGTCAAACAAAATATCCAAACAAACCATGCTTCTGGCCCTCTTGGGTAGGGTGACCGGATGTCTTGATTTTATAGGGACAGTCCCGATATTTGGGGCTTTGTCTCATATAGGTGCCTACTACCCCTCACCCCCATCCCGATTTTTCACCCTTGCTTTCTGGTCACCCTACTCTTGGGGCTGGCAAGTTTCCCCATGGCCTCCCCAGGGACTCTGGCATCTTCTCCCAGGACCTCCCTGTTTGTTATAATCCTTATCACAGGGTTTGCAACAGGAGCCTAACCACCCTGTAGCTCCTTTTCCAGTTTCCTTCTTGCTGTGCTCTCTTAAGCCATTTTATTGTGAGGCCCAGGTGTTTTCCATAGTAATACCTGACCCCATTAGCTCTGCCCCTTCAGGCTGGGACACAGGTAGTTAATTACAGCCCACATGGAGTTGATTGAATAGGGCTGGGCTCGACCCTGGCGTCCTGGTGCTTAAAGCAGCATTGAATGCTATTCTTTGCTTTCTCCAGTCCAGGGTAGGAATCTTCCCAACATCCTCCATGGTGAAGACTGATGCAGAGAAATCATTTAGCTTCTCAGCAAAATCCTTATCTTCCTTAATTGCTTCCTTTAACTCCTGGGATCCCGCGGCCCCATTGATCCTACTGCCGATATACTTGCGGAATCTCATATTTGTTTTTACACCTTTATCTATTTGTTCTTTGAAATCTATTTCAGTCTTTCTAATTTCCCTCTTACTTATTGCCTGCTGTAATCAAACTGCTGGCTTACGGATAGACATGTGGAAAGGCATGACCTGCTGCTCTATGTCACTTAAGCAATGCTGCCAGTTCTCGAAGTGCAAGCTCTATGGCAGCGGTGCAGAAAAGATTGTGGGTCTTGAATCAGGATTAGGCTGCCAGCCGCCACATAGAAACTCTGGGAAGTAAACTGATTCTCAGTCTGACTCCAGGGTATGTTTTCAGCAATTCAGCAAATACATTACCCCAAACATTGTTCACAATAAATAAATAAATAAATAAATAAAAGGTTTATTTCCAGAGGGAAAGTATCCACTGAAATGCAAACAATGCACATTGTTTATTAATGACTAGGTAGAGGGCATATTTCTAATTCATTAAAATTAAAATATTCATTAAAATCATGTTAGGAAAAACAGCGATGGGCCTGAACTAGAATCCAGGGTCCTGGCATCACCACAAACACAACATTTTGGAATATTTGAATCTTCATCTAGCTCCCAGGGCCGGGTCTGCCTTTGTAATTTAGCTGAACCAGCATCTTGAAGCCCAACATCCCTTGAATTTGAGGCTGTTCAAATCTGAATCCAAATGACGATGTCAGCTTCACCGCTACAGAAATTCTGCAGAACGACAAGTGAGAGGGCACAGATAAAATTCTCCGAACAAACTTCACTAGTGCTTCGCCCCTGAGCTATGCTCTTACTCCTAGAAAGTATCCTATTCCCAGGGCCATTCAATCCTTGATCTCTCTGAAATAATGGTGCCAAATGTGATAGTGTTTCAATGTGATATAGATAGAGTGCCTTTTCCACACTGGACTAGACTGAGAGATTATATCAGTTTAGGCCAGCAAACAGTAATCTTGAGTCACCAGTCCAATGATCTGGTCCAAATTTAACCAGTGCCTTTCTGATGGAAGAACTAAACACAGTCCTGTTTGATTATGCTGTTGATGCTTTCAAACCTGATTTTACTACCAATCATTTATATTTTATTTTTTCCTCCAGTAGAGACCATTTTCAAAAGGCCATTAACAAAGAAGAGTGAGGGAAACATACTTTAATTAGAAAGAAGGGATGCTCGAGTGGTTAGCCAGAAACCTGGCCCATGGGAGACCAGCTTCAATTCCCTTCTCTGCCACAATAACTGTGTGAAAGTCGCTTTGTTCCTCTTTGCTTCAGTTCCCCATCTGCCTAAGGGGGCTAATACTTCCCAGCTTCACAGGGCCTGGTGGCGTTAAATACAATAATCAGATGCTCAGATATTATGGTCATGGGGGCCATGTAAGTACCTAAGATCAATAGAATATGCTATCACTCTATTTTGTTACTACGTTGAGAGGACCAAAGAAAAAACAAATGTCTCCATGAGAAAGAAAGAGAACTGTATGAATTTTGGAATCCGGGAAATCTTCCATCTTGATATGTCTGGCAGCCCTGCCTATCCCCTGGCAGACGGACAAGAGAGTCCTTTCTTTTAAAGGTGCCGAATGCAATCAGAACGCCTTACATAGCTACATGCACTAGAGGTAACAACATTTTTTTTTCTAAATATACACAGCCTGATTCTCAGCTGGAGTAAAGTATCCTACACATATTGCACCAGTTGAGGATCTGGCCTATGATTTTCATTTTCACGGTGCCCCTTTTATCAACTCCATTCAGGTTAAAGAGAATTGCAAGCTGCTTTCTCTTTAGTTGTGCAGATAAAACATCAAATCATTAAACTGAGCTACAGTGTATTAAAAATAGCCTAGGCTATAAATAAATATGAAAAGGAAAAGCCAGTGTCTGGGCCATCTTCAAGCCTTACGCAAAAATTGCCATCACATGGAACTGAATATGGCTCTTCATGTCTCAGCACAGGAGCCACTAGCACTTCAGCTCAAGGCCTCGTTCTGGTAGCAGTTAGCTGTAACAGACTCTTAGCCTCTTTGGACTAGCATCTAGTGCACTCTGACTACTTCATTACCTACCTCCTCTGGCTAGAAGAAGCTCATTTGGGGTCCCCAGTAGTTGAAACCCAGGATGAGATTCCATTTATAATGATCCCCATCATGAGTTGTCATGTGGCACCGAACTCTGTTCCTCCAGTGGCTAAAAGGAAGAGCCTATCCCACTTGAGGTAAAGGAATACGGTTACTAGTAGACTCATATCCTCTGTGGATCACTGGACTCATAACGCATTGAACAGTGGGTTACACTTGGATGTGAAAAAGAGCACATTTGATTCATATTTTGTACCGCTGAATGCCTGCCAGCAATTCTAAGGGGGAAAAAAACGGTTAGAGGAATATATATCACATCCCTTCCCTCTCCATGTTTTCTTGAACTACGGTTTTAACAGAATAGTGCAATTTGCAGCGATGGGTGAGTGAGTGGGAAACTCTCCTCTTTTAGAATACTCAACACCTAATTGGAATGCGTCCTCACTCCAGGCTGTGGTATAAATGTCATATTTTGTATTTAATGTGCTTAGTTATTTGCTACATGTGCACATACATAATTTTACTAATAAACTTGATATATCTGTAAGTGCAGAGGGTAACTATTTCTAATTAGTTTGATCAAAGATCACACATTCATTGCTGAGTAATGGGAATTATACTAATAAAAATTCTATTGCTTCTGACAGGGAGAAAAAATGTCTGGAGAGAGAGCAGCCCTTTGCAGTCTTTTGCAGGCCTATTTACATATAAAGAAGACATTTATAATTTCACATAAATGTCACATAGCTGGAGTTTATGATATTATTTTCAAAGAAACTGTAGCGTTTTTGCTGCTGCATCGAGTTCTTTCAGGCTGCTTGCTTACGCTACTACTTTTATTATTAGAATTATTATTTTTTATGACTATTATTATCATTTTAGAAGTAGCACCCAGGGCACATCCACACAGCCTGCAGCAGCAAGTATCCCAGCCCGGGTTTACCGACTCAGGCTCATGCTACTGTGCTAAAAATAGCTATGCAGCTGTATCTTGAGGGTAGGGGTTAGGTATCAGTGCCCAAGATATACCTTCAAAGGGGTGTCTAGGTCCCTATTTTTAGAGAGCTAGCATGAGACCTGCAAGCCCAATTCTGTCGACCCAGTCTGGGCAGTTCCCTTCTGCAGCCTGTGTACATGCACCGCCAGAGACCGCCAATGAGATCTGTACCCAATTGTACTAGTGTATACAGTCCCTGCTCTGAAGGGCTTATAATTAGAACAGGTCAGAAAATGGATTTTCTGTCCTGTGAAAAAATTCCAGATTTTGAAATTGCCAAAGTTCCTGAATTGGGACAAAAAGCCAAAAGGTGATTTTGATGATTTTTTTGTTTGTTTTGGGTGAAATTTAAAAAATAAAAATAAAAATCCTAGGTCAATTTAAAAGTTTTGTTTCCGTAAATTTCAAACCCTTTAATTGAAATTCTGCCCCATTTTATTTTCTAATTTTTAAATAGAAAATACAGTTCTAAATGAATAGTTGTTTCAAAACTAAAACAAAAAAAAATCAAAATTTAAATTCCAAACATGTCAAAATTGGCATTTCAACAATTTCAAAACTTGTTTTATTTTTTCATTTTTTAAACAAAATTCATTGAAATCTATTTGATTTTACAAAAATCTTTAATTTTGTCATAATAGCATTTTCCAGAGGAAAACTGTTTAAAGGAAAACTTTCCAACCAGCTGTAAATAGACTAGACAGACAAAGGCTGGAGAGGAAACAGGGACAATGAGACTTGCTTAAGGTCATACAGTAGGTCAGTTGTTGAGCTAGGTATGATAACCATAGTGAATAGGACACTAGACTGGATATGATTAATTCCTATCTGCCTCCAAACCCACCGCCTTGGATAGGGTAAAACTTCATGCCTGGGGATAGAACTCCAAACACATCAGGTAATCCACTTCTGGTGTCTTACACCTACATCTGACAGATACCTGCAGGGTCTCTCACTCTTTTAATGTGTTGGCAACACTTGCATAGCTTGCCGGGCCAATAAAGTCTCAAGGAACTAAACTGAATTGAATTGACAGTTTCTCTCCACCTGCACCAAAGTGCATAAAAAGAAAGGATTTGACAGAACATGATATCTGAGTCATATGGGTGTCTACTGACATACCAAGCTGTCCCTCCAGCTTTGTTGCTGGGGGCCACTGCTGATCCCCATCCTATAACAAGAATGGTCCAACAGCTTCCTCAAGAGAACCCACGGTGGAGCGTAACATGGTGTATCTGAATAGCATAGCATTTATCCCAGCGGGTGAGGGAGAGAACAGTGAGATAAGAAATATGCATTTCTTTTTACTTGAAGAATCTCTTTACTTATTCCATAGGCAATGTAAGATTTATAATGTCCTGAACTATTCATTTACTTGCTTTTAAGTGCTTGGGGCTTGTAAATTATGTGATAGGTAACTACACTGCTGTCACTTAGCGATCCTAACTGGTTGTTGGAGCAGTCTTTTGCTTTTGGTTAATAAGACTCTAGCCACACATAGCAACTTTCCATGGGGATTTCACAGCATTTTTCAAAAACAGGTATGTTAATCTCCATACTACAAATGGGGGAAGTGAAACATGGAGAAATTATGAGACTTGCAAAAGTCAGACATCAAGCCAGTGCCAGAGATAGGAATAAAAGCCGTCTCCTGACTTAAAGTGCCCTCGTCTAAGTCCTGGATCATGATGGCAATACTCTTACTCAAACTCATTTGAAAAAAAAGTTGAATCTAAAAAAGTAGCAGTGGTTGGCTTCAACCAAGATCAGACCCCATTGTGCTACAAACACATAGTGAGCAAGCCCCTTCCTTGAAGAGCTTACAGTCTAATTAGACAAGACAAACAAATGGGAAACAGAAGCACAGAGAGGCACATGGCTAGCCCATGGTCACAGTTGGGACAAGCACCTAACAGTATTGACTCTGAAACCAGTGCCCTACTCACTAGAACAGGGGTTCTCAACCTTTTTCTTTCTGAGGACCCACCCCCAACATGCTATAAAAAATCCATGGCCCAGCTGTGCCACTACAACTGGGTTTCTGCATATAAAAGCTAGGGCCGGCATTAGGGGGGTAGCAAGGAGGGCAACTGCCTGGGGCCCCATGCCACCACGAAGTTAAGTTGCTCAGGCTTTGGCTTCAGGCCCAGGTGGTGGGCTCAAGGGCCCGGGATGCAGTCCCATGTGGCAGGGCATCAGCTTTCCGCCCTAGCAAGTCTAATATCAGCTGTGCCTGGCAAACCCCCTGAAACCTGCTTGCGGCCCCCCGGGGACCCAGATCCCTGGTTGAGAACCACTGCACTAGAGCACACCTACTCCACTCACAGCAGCGAGGGAGGGAATATGAGAAGTCTAGGACCCTATATTTTTCGTTGATCTGTATTGCAGACATGAAAATGACTTTCAAAAAGCAAGGAAAGGCTAGCAATAGTAACACCCAAAGCAAGGTTACTGCATCTTGTCACTGATCATACTTTGCATTTATGTAATGCTTTCCTTCTGGAGATCTCCAATCACTTTGTGAATGTGGGTAAGTAATGGAGCTGGTTGGACATTTTTTGATTAAATGTTTTTTTTTTCCATCAGAAAATGCTGATCTCTTAAAACCAAAGCTTCTCGCAGATACGTATCAGTTTTAATGACGCCTTCATCAAGAAGGTTTGGCATATCCAGTATGGAATTTCTGGTGAAAACCCAAAAGACCACACATGCAACTGACCCACCCAAGAATAGGCCAGTGGTTAGGCCACTCTACATGTGTTGAACCTGGGCTTCCCTCATGAGTGCCCTAACCATTGGGCTAGTGGCTAGTCTCACAGCGCATCTAAGTGCACTATCCACTGGGCTACTGGCTACTCCTGCAGCCCCAGTGAGTTCCCCATCTACTGGCTATTCTAGGCTCGCTCGCTCTCACACACACAACAATTGAAAGGTCTCAGTTGTATCCCGATGCAGAACAAAACCAAATGTCAAAACCTCAATTTGTTTACTAAATAGAATTCTTGCTTTCCAGCTTTCCCTTGTGAGTAATAATTTCCCCATTGTGCATGCTGGGAAGCTGAATATTAACATTTATTTGTTGAGCACCAATAGTCTGGGTCACCACTATAGAAAGAATAACATTGGTAGAGTTAGAACAGAGGTGAAAGGAAATTTGTTTTCCTAATATATAAATATATATGGGAATAATTCTGTAATAGAGCAATAAAGTAATTTTAAACAAGGCCAAATCCTCAGCTGGTGCTAATTGGCACAGAGCCTTTGACTTCTGTGACAACTTGAGAAATTTGTCTGAGTACAACAGTGGTTTGAGCATTGGCCTGCTAAACCCAGGGTTGTGAATTCAATCCTTGAGGGGGCCATTTAGGGATCTGAGGCAAAAATCTGTCTGGGGATTGGCCCTCCTTTGAGCAGGGTGTTGGACTAGATGACCTCCTGAGGTCCCTTCCAACCCTGGTATTCTATGATTCTAATGTACAAATTGATTGATGCTATGAAACTGTAATATCATGGAATGCCTGTATCTGGATGGGGAATCTACCATATTTGCTGATATGCCTTTGCCAGACCACAGAGAATAGTCAGTCATTAAAACTCAATGGCTGCCTATTCGGGGGGAACACTTGTGACAGTGGATTGGCTGGGGCTAGGAGAAGCTAGTCTCTCCAACTCCTTTGCAGGAAGGAGGGAGTGGAAAATCCCCACCAGCAGAATAAAGGGAACAGATGGTGGTAGGGGGATGGATGAACTTCAGGGACTCATACAACCAGACACAGGTAGCTTTGGGCAACAGAGAGGGGTATGCTTTTGTAGCAAGAGTGTCCTCTTTAACTGAGGGACCAGCCAAGGTAAGGGAAAGCCAAGTGACCTGTAGAGGGAGAGAGGCTATATGATTCTGAAGAGAAGTCATGAGCTGCAGAAGAAGGATGCTGGATAGTTCAGAAGTCTCTGTCCAAGTCCAAAGTTCTCTCCAGAGTGAGGAAACATTTATTGGTGTGTTTATTATTTGTCTAGATCTGTGTCTCTCTCGTGCTAAGTAAATTGTGGTTAGTATCGTAAGCAAAGTTTGTGTGTCCATTGCTTTTTCTGTCACGTGCCCCTGAAAAGTTAAACTGTAAACCCAGAGCCCCCACATGGTTGGAGCTAAGGGAAGGGTTGTACTTAGACTACAGGGAGCCTGAGAGGTCAGCACTAGTCCTAGGGGATAAGCAGATGGGCTGCAGGGTTCCAGGTCTCAGGCTGGGGTGCTAGACAGATCTGCACCTTGAGAGTATGCCTAGAAACCCAAGTCAGGGGTAGTGCCTGGACTCTGGTCAGATGCAGGAGGCTTAAAGAACACAGGGGGCCCAGTGAGATGGTCACAAAACACAACAGCCTGGGAAGTGTCCATTCAGAGGGGGAGCACCTCCGTGGCCGTGTGTGTTTGTGTCTGACACTATTGCTGTAGCTGCAGTGGTTTACACCAGCTGAAGAGCCGGCCTGTAGTTCTAAGTCTTTAAATACGGGAAGACTGGCAAGCAACTGAAGTGGCTAAAGCAGGACGCAGCACCTCTTGGGTTTGGCCCATTTGCCCCTCAGGAGATGAAGTTAGCAATATTTAATTGGCATTGTGACCTAGTGCATAGAGTTGCAATGGCACTCAAATTTGTCCAGTTCACCTCTCTGGAGAGAGTGAAGTGGTGTGGTGATACCACTTGGTTTGGTGGCCCTCTCAAACTGGGGGCCTGCCTCTTGATGCAGTGTACTCTACAATCAGGACAGCGCGCGCGCGCGTGTGTGTTTGGGTGTCAAAGTGGGGAAGTCCCTCAAAACCTGGGACTGTTAGGAGGTCTGAGCTTAGGCATAATGCATATAGGGCCTGATTCTGTTCACAGCTACATCTGTTACCTCACTGATTCCATAGAGTTACTCCTCACTTACACTGGTGGGGAGGGATAGCTCAGTGGTTTGCGCATTGGCTTGTTAAACCCAAAATTGAGAGTTCAATCCTTAAGGAGGCCATGTGGGGCAAAAAATCAGTACTTGGTCCTGCTAGTGAAGGCAAGGGGCTGGACTTGATGACCTTTCAGGGTCCCTTCCAGTTCTATGAGATAGGTATATCTCCATATATTATTATTTATTATCAGGTCTATGAACTTCAAATCCACTCATGGGATTGCTTCATGCAGTTTCACCTGTGAAAAATCAAATGCTCTGTCTGAACTATATATGAAGAGACTCAAAGGTCATGAATCAAATCAAAGAACATTTAAGAAGTCACTAATAGTTGACTAGGTTTCACAATCTGACACACAAGGCTTGGGTGAATTAAAACACAAATGAATCTTATGTAGTTGCTTTATGGAGATTAGTATTTAGATCCTGCTCTCATTTGAGTTCATGCTAAAACACCCCCTGATTTCCTTGGCGGCGGGATTGGGGGAAGAATGCACTAGCTTCCAGGGATGACAGTCACAAAAATGAATAAACAACGCTGTTACACTCCAGTGATGGAAATGAAAGCAAATGAATGAAGGGTAAATGGAAGTGATCAGAAGGGGTGATATGGGTTGTTATGTATTGTTCTGCAAGTCAATCTATCTATACCAATCAGAGGTGTCACTTGCTATGGGGCAAGAGTAGGCAGCTGCCCCGACCATGTTTTGCTCCCCCCCCACAAAACTTTTCATAGGTCTATATACTCCACTTCCCCCTCCTCAGAATTTTTTCTGAAATAACACCCATGGGAGCAAAGAATGGAAAAGTCACCATGCCATGAAACAGACTGGATTCAGAATCACTGAGAACGGGAACAAACATTCAAGAACAAATATAACAACTCAACCATGGGACAGAATAGACTGTGAATAGAGCACATTCCAATCTAAGCCAGCAGTAACTGCATTAGGTCTGATTGCCCAGTGTCTCGCACTTCGTGCAATCATTTACATGTGTACGAAATGTTACCATTTGGGTCTGTTAGTGTTTGACGCTCATTTTGCTCAGTGGAGAACCAGTGCAGTTGCCCTGAAAGAAGTGACTCTGGATTTATAGCAGAGGAACTTTGTGAAGATTAGATCCAGAAACTCCAGTCAATGCTTAAATCCTTTTGGTGATTTAGAGTTATAAATATGTGCAATAAAACAGAAAATTGTAAAAAAGGTGCTTGGCACAAATATTGCATTGGACTGAGTCCTTGCTACACCGCAAAAGAAGCTGAACTGATCGACACTGGGATGGGATATTTCCTGGGAAAGATCTGCCTGATACAGGAAGTTGTACTAAAGCAGAACCCTTTCTTCTCCATCCTTATTGAGCCAGTGCCCCAGAATGATGCTACAGAGCATTGTGCTACTGAATGTGCTGCCTTTTAGATATGCATGGATGCATGCTGCCTTTTAGATATGCATAGATGGAGTGGACTGCACCCTCAGCAAGTTTGCAGATGACACTAAACTGGGAGGAATAGTAGATATGCTGGAGGGTACGGATAGGATACAGAGGGACCTAGACAAATTAGAGGATTGGGCCAAAAGAAATATGATGAGGTTCAACAAGGACAAGTGCAGAGTCCTACACTTAGGATGGAAGAATCCCATACACTGCTACAGACTAGGAACCGAATGGCTAGGCAGCAGTTCTGCAGAAAAGGACCTAGGGATTACAGTGGATGAGAAGCTGGATATGAGTCAACAGTGTGCCCTTGTTGCCAAGAAGGCTAACGGCATTTTGGGCTGTATAAGTAGGGGCATTGCCAGCAGATCGAGGGACGTGATCATTCCCCTCTATTTGACATTGGTGAGGCCTCATCTGGAGTATTGTGTCCAGTTTTGGGCCCCACACTACAAGAAGGATGTGGAAATATTGGAAAGAGTCCAGCGGAGGGCAACAAAAATGATTAGGGGGCTGGAGCACATGACTTATGAGGAGAGGCTGAGGGAACTGGGATTGTTCAGTCTGCAGAAGAGAAGAATGAGGGGGGATTTGATAGCTGCTTTCAACTACCTGAAAGGGGGTTCCAAAGGGGATGGATCTAGACTGTTCTCAGTGGTAGCAGATGACAGAACAAGGACTAATGGTCTCAAGTTGCAGTGGGGGAGGTTTAGGTTGTATATTAGGAAACACTTTTTCACTAGGAGGGTGGTGGAACACGGGAATGGGTTATCTAGGGAGGCGGTGGAATCTCCTTCCTTAGAGGTTTTTAAGGTCAGGCTTGACAAAGCCCTGGCTGGGATGATTTAGTTGGGGATTGGTCCTGCTTTGAGCAGGGGGTTGGACTTGATGACCTCCTGAGGTCCCTTCCAACCCTGATATTCTATGATTCTATGCATAAGACAAAATCTCCTACTACTCATGGTCACTTAAAATTTCATGGCAGAGTTAGAGGCATGACCCAGACAGATTCCAGTTTGGGATGGCAGGGCACCATCATGGTCCCTGGCATAGCTTAGAGCAGCTCCAAGGCTAAGTTATGCTGCAGCAGCCAAGATGCTGGGGAAGGACCCTATGCTCCAAGATGCACCTTCCTGCCTCCCATAAAGTGTTCTCCGATGCCAGGTTGGTGGTGTCCGCGTGGAATAGTGCAGGCTACGCTGGCTTTG
This sequence comes from Terrapene triunguis, assembly GCF_002925995.2. NCBI lineage: Eukaryota > Metazoa > Chordata > Testudines > Emydidae > Terrapene > Terrapene triunguis. Next base: position 92,450,202 of record NW_020664417.1, on the reverse strand, counting down.
TGCCACCTGGGGATGCTCCTAAGAAAGGTGGTTTTCTCAGATGCTCCTTTAGGGCCCAGGGTGCTGAGGCCAAAGCTGAACCTTGGGATTGTGTCCAACACCATTTACTGCTCTAAGCTGTTGGGTGTTTTGGCTGTGGGCTTGGAAACACTATCTGTATCTACCGTATTTCAGAGGTGGATTAAATGATTTGTTTTACGTTGTGCTTAGAATGCTTTGTAATGCAGGGTGCTTTATTTCATAGTTTCATGGAATTTAAGACCTAAGGGATGATTACATCATCTAGTCTAACCTCACGTATATCACAGGCAATTAAATATCACTCAATTACCCCTATGTTGAGCCCAATGACTTCAGTTAAGATAAAGTAGTTTAGTCCTCAGGAGTCCCCCCACAGGCAGGGAACAGGAGACACCGAGCTGCACTAAGGCCGGATGCCCCTGGGATGGCAGGGAATTGGTTGGGTGCATATGCCAATAATCCTAGCAGGCAAGCCAAGTCCCATGTTGCATCATCATCAACTACCTGACTTTTGTGATAGCGCTCCTGAATCAGTGCTATATTGTAAACTAAACAGGAAAAAATCATAGCATGGCAGAGGGAATCACACTTATCCATTGCACCCAGAATGCAATAGGAAGGTTACATCATGAGAGTTTAAATTCAGACATTTAAGGCTGAGTCCACTTGGAAATGACCTTTTACTGAATTCCTGGGCAGGATGCTGCTGCCGTTGTCCTTTGCTTTCCAATGTTGCTCATTTGAATTTTCAATCAGCCTTTTTTTTTTTTTGTCAGAGTAAAAGTGGCCTTTTAAAAAAAAATTGAGGACATTTAATTAGTTCAAAATGTTCTCTTTTTTGGACAAAAACAATACAAAAAATCACTAAAACGTTTGGGTTTTGTAAAAAAATCTGTTTTGGTTTCTGATCTTTGAAAACTGAAAAATGTTACTGAAAATTTTGAGTGAAACTCTAGTTGTCTAGTTTCCAGTAAAGTGATACAAGGGTATAACAAATGGGAAACATTTAGTAGCTGGAGTAGCAAGTTCCAGCACAGTGGTAATTACTTATTCTGTGTGCAAAGCAGATGTAATGTGGTGTTCTAAAACAATTTCATGCATGTCATAGTACAGAAAGCCATTATTTCTATTAATGGCTTGCAGCTACTGTATGGTAATGTGCATTATATTGAAACCTCATACGCAAAATGATATAAGCTCATCATACCACCCTTATTTATATAGTACAAATGACTTAAATGCTCTTTGGTAATCATCCAAAACACCAATGATGGGAAAAGCTTAAAAGGTTTGGATTTCAGCTCCAGTTCAGATACTTCTCAAAACGTTAATCTATGCAGGATCTCCTGAGTCCGGAAAACGGGGCAACTGAACAGGGAGTTTTGCAAGAACCTCTCTTGTGAAATTCACTGTGGAAGGGCCCAATTCCTCTATGTTACTTCTGAGCCCTCATTCCCAGGGATATAAACTGACTCTGCCAGGAGAAGGCGCTCTCCCTGTACTCTTCATGGCACCAGCCAAGGTGCAGGGGGAGCGCCCCATCTGCTTTGAGCTGTGCTCCCCTTACTCTAGATCCTGCTAGCTTCACCTTGAACACATCTCTACCACCCTGCCACCACCTAGTAGGAGCCTACCTACTCATTGCATCCGAAGAAGTGAGGTTTTTACTCACGAAAGCTTATGCCCAAAAAAATCTGTTAGTCTTTAAGGTGCCACCAGACTCCTTGTTGTTTTTGTAGATACAGACTAACACGGCTACTTCCTGATACTCATTGCTCCTTATCCCACCCAGTTTCCATCCCCACCTCACCCATGGATCTTCACAGCCATGTTGGCAAAGCAAAAGAAGTGGTTGACCCTCAATTCCATGCTTGGGGAAGAGTGCTAAACTGATCCACAGATACCATTATGTACTAACTATTTGCACAGTGGTTTTGCAATTGAGGCACTGGTTTGGGGCTCCGAAGATCTGACTTTGAAGCCCGTGCCCTTGTCTGACTTTGGGCAGTCACTTAGGCATTGAGGGGTTGCTTTGCTCAGCATTGCCAGGCCTAAAGACTAGATCCACAGAGAGACTTACATGTTGCACCACCTAACTGTAGGCACCTTGCCATGTGGTGGAATCCTCAGCCCTGTATGAGGCAGCCAGGCTCCTTATGCGATGCACGGGGAGAGTTGGGTTCCTAAGACTGTGATTCTCAGAACCCGCACACTGAGCAGGGCACCACCTAAGCTAGCCAATAGGAAAAGCCAAGGGGAGGGGCATGGCTCAGGGCGTTAGATGCCTCCCTCCTCTCAGGAGTCCCAACTATGAACTCTCTCTTGGCATCTAAGCCATGCAAGCCCTTTCTCTCCCTCACCCCTCAAAAAAACCACCAAGGTGGTGGTGTCCCAATAAACCTAATAGTCACGGCACTCAGCGGGGGTTCCTGAAACCCACCTTCAAATCCCCACTGGATCTAATTTGGGACAAGGACTTGAATCTAGGCTTTCCCCTGGCCAGGGGAGTCCCCTAACCACTAGCCTATAGGGGATTCTGAGGTGGGGAACTCAATCTCTCCTATTGAAGCTGTTACACTTCTTTATATACGTAATTAAATATTGATAAGTCCGGGAACTGGCACCCAGGTGTGCACCCGCTCAGGTGAGTGCCCAAACCACTGGGTTAGAGTGTCTCTTGCTTTCTTTCTCTGCCTCAATTCCTCATTTGTAAAATAGAAATAAATAGATGCCCTCTGTATATGTAGATTACAAGCTCTCTAAGGAATGGACTACTTCTTACTATACATATATACAGCACCAAGTACATTGAGACCCAGATTTCTATTGGGAATCCCGTTCTTATATTTTTTTCATTATTAATACTAACAAAGCCTGTATTCTATTCATGTCAAGCTGTAGCATGCAAACAGCTTTTCTTTGTGTTAGGTTGATACTTCTAGTTCAATTCTCAGATGAACATTTCATAGCCTGGATAGTATGGTTCAGTTTTGAGTTCCCATAGGTTTCAGAAATGGGTGAAAGTTCTTTATTTTCCCCAAGACTCTATATGCCACCCTACAAAACATAGCAGTACAGCCCAAAACAATGCTTGAGGACCACTACTACCGAATACAGAATGTATCTCTTGCATTTGCCCTTCCTTGCCTAGATGAAATATAGTCTTGTGGAAGTTAAGCCCTGAAGATTTACAGTGTAAGTAAATTTCAATCCAGAAATCAAACTTCTAAGTTATCAGTGTGATACAAATAGCTTTAAAACCCAGGGACACAACTTTTAGAAACAGTGACTAAAGTAAAGTTTTCTATTCATTGGAGAATCAGTGAAACATGTGACAGAAGAATATTCTTCACAACTTGGAAATTGCTTCCATCAGGTTCAACCCATAGGATTGGTATGGAAAGGTTGTTTTCAGTACATTAATAGATATGTCAGGAACTACAACAATCCCCTGCCTGTGTTTTTCTTTTTACTCCTGCCGGGGCTAGTCCATGACAAGGATACCTTTGGGAGAAACAGATTTCTATTTTTTATGATTCAGAGTTTTCAGACTCTCATGTGGGCATGACTGAAAAGCATATCAGATTGCAAAAGGGTTGTGGAACGGAGTGCAAGTCCAATTGCTTTCCATTATAAAAAATAAAATAAAGGAAAAGAGGTTGACCCAGAGGACTTAATAATGCTCTAGACCTCTGTACACAGAATTTGACACACAATTTCCATTAAGGAAGAGCCGGAGTTGTGTTCCTAATTCATCCCAGGCCACCTTTCTGAAGATTTCACTTGGAATGTTTAAATAATGATGATTGGGGAGCTTCAGCTGAATAAATAATTTGAGCCTTGGGTTTTCAATTTGAATTTTATTTGAATTTTGGCAACTGATGCTTTGGCAGAGTTTGCAGATGAGACACATGGCCAAACAGAGGTGCCCTGGGATTGGCACTAGGGATCAATTTAGCATCTCTTTTTGGTTGTTGTTCAAGCTTTATATTTTGCTTTTAACCTTTCTCTTTCCTGTGTCCCCAAGAAAATTAACAAGACATTAATCCCCTCCCACTAAACACAAAGGGATATTCAAATAGAAATGTCAGGGATGGGACACCCAGTTTTATGACATTCTTGAAATTCCTTTCAAATCCTTCTTTATCTTCTTTCCAAAACAGTGTCTGCCCAAATTCCAAATTTTCACAACACATTAACAGAGGGGTTCTCAACCTGGGGGTCGGGACTCCTCAGGGGGTCATGAGGTTATTACATGGGGGGTTGCGAGCTGTCAGCCTCCACCCCAAACCCCGCTTGCCTCCAGCATTTATAATGGTGTTAAATATATTAAAACGTGTTTTTAATTTACAAGGGGGGGTGTCGCACTCAGAGGCTTGCTATGTGAAAGGGGTCACCAATACAAAAGTTTGAGAACCACTGCATTAACAAAGGGATGCATCTGAAATCAGAATATTTCTACATGCACACCGGCTGAAACATGCCATCTCAATAAACACTAGAGGGGCACATTTTCTCTGGTTGACTGATTTCTGTTAGCACAGCACCAATAACCTTTCCAAAAGTTAAGCCTTTTCACCCAGCTTGCATTATGCTATTAGAGTTGTCAGCACTCCATTCAGGCTTATTCAGACCAAAAGCTGAGATGCAGTATAGTGAATCAGATATGTAACCACTTGCTGATAACTGTGGAGAAATAAATAGTGTAACACTGTCTAAAGAGAAGTCAGTTGCTATTCCTAGCTGGTTAGTGATCTTATTAATAATAGCCCTCAAAAACTGATTAACTAATGTGCAATTGCACCTCAAGTGGATTTGAGAGCGTAAGCTGGTACAGTTTACCCATTCACAAGAGCAGAAGAAGGTGTCGGTTTAAGAAGGTAGACTACTCTAATCTAAACCTTTTTCATGCCTTTTGTTAGTGGCTTTTCCTATTTTATCCCATTCTAGTTCCGTTTGACGCCCTTACACCATTTTACTATTTTGTAGCTTTACACAAGAATATGTGACCTTACAAATCACCTCTAAATTTGGCTGTAGGTGTTCACTACAGAAACGGCTATTATATTTTCTGTGCACAGAGAACAAACGTACGCGTTCATTTTGAATGACTTTTCTTTTAGCTTAAGGAAAACAAAAGAACCGCAAAGTTCCAGATCGCAGACGAAAGCACAGTGTGTGCGCCTCCTGTGTAGCATGCTGCCTCTAAACTCAATGCAAAATGGCTGCCCCTGCTGGCAGTACACTCCCAGAAATTTGAAGGCACAGCAATACGTAGGGTGACCAGATGTCCTAATTTTATAGGGACAATCCTGATATTTGGGGCTTTTTTTTTACATGGGCTCCTATTACCCTCCACTCCCTGTCCTGATTTTTCACACTTGCTGTCTGGTCACCCTAGCAATACATGAATACAAAATTGTAACAGTTACTTAGCTGCACGTATGAAGAACTTAGTGGTGATCGAAATATCCACATGGCAAATGAGAGAAAGGAGCAGAGACAAGCACTGGCCAGTCCCTGTAGCATTATAAAATTCTGTTGAGGAGGAAATAGAAAGCAAGGTGTCATCAACATATTGTTGGCTGCAGAACCCATGACACAATCTCTCCAAGCAATTTCATGTCAGTATTGAATGGAAGGGGGACTCTGCACATGAGGGATCTTGAGAAAGAGAAATAGCTGCCTGTCATCATCTCTTTCTGGGTCTTGCTAGAGAGAAATGATTGGGGCTATCATGTAGCTGCACCATCTGCTCCAGCAAAATCATGTAAGTGGGTTAGCAGCACCTTGTGATTTTGTATTTACCAAAGACACATCACACGATCCATTGTCTACAGCCAAGCCCTAAGATACAACCGAATTTGCTCCAACCCCTCAGACAGAGACAAACACCTACAAGATCTTTATCAAGCATTCGTAAAACTACAATACCCACCTGGGGAAGTGAGGAAACAGATTGACAGAGCAAGACGGGTACCCAGAAATCACCTACTACAGGACAGGCCCAACAAGGACAATAACAGAACACCACTGGCCATCACATACAGCCCCCAGCTAAAACCTGTCCAGCGCATTATCCACAATCTACAACCTATCCTGGAAAATGATCCTTCACTCTCACAGACCTTGGGAGGCAGGCCAGTCCTCGCTTACAGACAACCCCCCAACCTGAAGCAAATACTCACCAGCAACTACACACCACACCACAGAAACACCAACCCAGGAACCAATCCCTGTAGCAAACCTCGTTGCCTACTCTGTCCCCATATCTACTCTGGCGACACCATCAGAGGACCCAACCACATCAGCCACACCATTAAGGGCTCATTCACCTGCACATCCACTAATGTTATATATGCCATCATGTGCCAGCAATGCCCCTCTGCCATGTACATTGGCCAAACGGGACAGTCCCTCCACAAAAGAATAAATGAACACAAATCGGACATCAGGAATGGTAACATACATAAGCCAGTAAGTGAACACTTCAATGTCCCTGGTCATTCTATTACAGATTTAAAAGTCACTATCATTGAACAAAAAGAACTTCAGAAACAGACTTCAAAGAGAAACAGCAGAACTAAAATTCATTTGCAAATTTAACACCATTAATCTGGGCTTGAATAGAGACTGGGAGTGGCTGGCTCATTACAGAAGCAGCTTTTCCTCTCCTGGAATTGACACCTCCTCATCCATTATTGGGAGTGGACTACATCCACCCTGATTGAATTGGCCCTGTCAACACTGGTTCTCCACTTGCGAAGTAACTCCCTGCTCTCCCTGTGTCAGTATATAATGCCTGCATCTGTAACTTTCACTCTATGCATCCGAAGAAGTAAGGTTTTTACCCACGAAAGCTTTATGCCCAAATAAATCTGTTAGTCTTTAAGGTGCCACCAGACTCCTTGTTGTTTCTGTAGATACAGACTAACACGGCTACCCTGATACTTGTATTTACCACTGATACTCGTAACCAATAAGGTAAGCCCCAGGCATTCCTTCCTGTCAAGCACATCCCTTATTCAGGAGCGTACATGGAACATGTAATGCCAAGTGGGTTCTCCTTGTGTGGGGAGTAAGGCAGAGGGATGCAACAGAGCTGGGCTGCAGCTGGGATCCACCAAAGGAATTCTGGCTCCCTCACTTGTCAGGGCTGTAGGGAGTGCATGCCAGAATGGTGTCTCTGCCAGCTTCGGAGAGGGTTCAGCATTCACTCCCCTCCAGGCAAAGGGGGGCTATGGCCTACTCTCACTCGTCCTGTCTCTTCCCTCTTCCAGGCAGCTAGAGCCCACAGAGGAACTAGCAGGGCATAGGACCTACATTCCCCAGTCAGCTGGTGGCAGATTAAGGGCGCAATACAGGGACATTCCTCACCCTTCCTTTCCCTTCCCTTGCATATGGGGCCAGCAACAATCTAACACATCATTGAGGACCAGCTCTGCCTTTATCACACACCCTCGGTTGTCTGCATCTGTCTCCTTAATTACTAAGGAGATTTGCTTGAAAAGAAGAACTCAGTTTCTGAAGGTTCCTCCTCTCCTGTGTCCTAATCCCCCATTTGGTTTTAGGTACCTCAGTGCTGCTCCGAGCTTTGTAAACGTCACGAATCATGTCAATGCTCTTTGCTGCAAACACAGCTTGTAAGAGATGCCTCTGTTGTTATGCAGGTTTTGCCCTGTCAAAGAACAATTAAAACTATCGCTGCTTCCACTGTTGTATCGGAAACTTTCCTCTTTTTTCCTCTCTTATTCCCCTTTTTTTCCAGAGCTTCTCTGTTAACATGTCACCAAAGCAAAGCAACAACATCCGACTGCTTTTCAACAAGTGATGAGACCAAGCTGCCTTTAAAAAAAACATTCTTTGCTGATGGCATCGCCTTTTATATATCAGAGTGCTGGTTCTGGTGACATTTCACTAAACACCAATCATAAAACTAATGTCCAGGGAGGAAAAGAACACGTCCAGGAGAAGATTCATTTGAATCAATAGACAAAGTCAACCTGACCTCTGAAATAGAGGTGCACCAGAATCTTGTTGAACAGAAGGAGACACATTTAGGCTGTGCACTAACCACAGAGTGAAAATCCTATATACACAACAACAACAGGTTCGGATCTTTCAACGCATTTGGCTTTCAAATGCCCCTGCTGCAGTATAAGCCAACTACATCGACTTATTAGACTGTGACTTGACCCATGCAGGTGAGCAAGGCACAGTAAGAACTCCTCTTGCAGTATACTTGGATGTTGGATCGGGGTACGCAGGACTGTGTGGGGCTACAGGCCCAAGGACTCTCTCCGTGGAGCAGGTGGGTGGTGAACGGACAGAGCCCTGGTTCCACTGTCCACTGCTGATGAGCCAGCAAGGAGGGGTAGTAATTTATAGCTGGATTAGGCCATCAATAAATGGCTACACCCTGGGAGCACAAAGGAAGCAAGGAGTGAATTGTGGTCCTAAATCATATGACTTAAGGTTCAATAGTGAGCTTCCTCACATGCCTGTGCAAGATGGTAAAGGACCATAAGATGTCCCCTTATGCCCTTGCATAAGTTACCCACATTGTGGGTAGCAGGTTGAGGGGGAGAACGACCTCCACTGAGCTGCTTCTCCCCAACCACTACACGTGGGCGGTGAGGAGAACGGCAATGGCATGTAGGGGCCAGAATTGTAGCATACAGCAGCGCTCCAGGAGAAGTCTGATTGACTTCAGTGAGATTTCTCAAGGAGTAAAGTACTGTTCTGCATGAGTAAGGAGATCAGAATCAGGCCCTTTCCCACTGTTGAGAGGGAAATGGAAACAGGAGAGAAAAAAATAAAAGAGATCAGATCCGTTGACATATTAGATCCAGAACCCCTAATTAAGGTAGAATCCTGTGGTGGACTGATGGGATGTGCTAGTATAGAATTGTTCCTAAATGGGACATTGTGTTTATTGAGGCGTGCGATTGGGGGCTAGGGTGTGGCGGGGAGAGGAGGGGGTTATATATAATAAACATCTGAACTGCCACATCAATCTTCCAGGTTAAAAAAACCCACAACCCTAATACAAAAGAGACATGTTAAATGTCATTGCAGCTTCCTCACCCCATAGTCCTGTGACTTGAAGAAGGCAATGCTACAGACTGTCACAAGTAAGTTAACCCCTTATGCATAAGGACAGTAGAGTTTCAAGGGAACCCAGCGGTGCTGAAGGTTTGTGATGAAGGGGAAGACACTGAATGAATAAAGAAGTCTTCTTTCACCAATCTTTCCTTTATTGTTCTTATTTCTACATATATAAAGACGCCAGACCGGAGGCTCAATCCTGCAACACATACACATGTTTAATTGATTGACTGCAAAGAAATTGCTATCCTAGTAGTAAATGCCTTCAAGGGAACTACTTGTGCAAGTCAGGGCCCCACCCTTAGCCCTCCATTCTTTACTGCCCCTACAGTATTGGGCCCTTGATTTCCTCTCAGACAATCATCTGTGATTTTGTTGTTAACTAATTAACATTAAATTTACTTGCATCATGCTTGGGGGCTTGGAGTATTTACCATCCTTGTAACTTTTCTGGATCTTTACTTGGAATCAATCCCTTTCATTTGAGGAAACTAAAGCAAACGTGTCACTTTTAAGGATGCCAGGAACCTCCAAATTGCTGAGCACAAATAGTAACAGATTCAAGGCCAACGGGATTACTCAGCTACTTGAAGTTAAGAACATAAGTATGGCCATACTGAGTGTAACAAAGCATGCTCCATCCCCATCCTCTGATGCCCAGAAACCTCGCAGACTCTATCAGTAGGGGGCAACTTCCTGTGAACGTATTTATATTCTCATCACCAACACAGCCTCGTGCAGCAAAGCATTTACCATGTTTCTGGCCCTTTCCTGCAGGGCCAGATAGGAACAGAGATGTCCCTTCCTTGAAATCTCCAAGCATCCTTCGTTCAGCTAGCCCGGGTCCCTCCCCTCAGTTCCTTCCCCTCTCTCTCTTCTTTTATATCCTTAGCTGATTTGTTCATCAGCCCTTCCAGCCTCATCAGCTAATTAGCTGCTTATCTCCAATCAACCTTCTCCAGGGGAACTGATTAGTATCAGAGAGATCAGAGTGCTGGCCCACCTGGTTAGCTCCCAGCACTCAGTCATACTGGGTCAGACCAATGGTTCATCTAGCCCAATATCTTGTCTTCTGACAGTGGCCAGTGCCAGGTTCCTTAGAAGGAATGAAGAGAACAGGGCAATAATTGAATGATCCACCCGCTGTTGTCAGTCCAGGCCAGTCATCAAGTTAGGTTGATGCTTAAGTACCTTTCTGAATTAGAGCTCCAAAGCCTTATTAATATGAGTTAACCCATTGGCTTTAGTCACATGACTGATGTGAGTAAGGTCTGTGAAATTAGGTTCCGATTTTTCAGAGGGTCTAAGCCATCATTCATCCTTACCCACAAAGAAGTCAGGAATGAGGATACCCTTTATTTCTGGAGCAGAGGAACTGAAATAATAATGCTTTATACAAAACACAGGAAAAACATCAATCATTCCACATGATTTACAGGGACTCTGGAGACTGGCCAAACGGAGTCGTTAAATGCTTGTTTCCTGAATTTTGAAAAAAAAAAAAAAAGGATTTCTATTTTCGCATCCTTAATAATTTACGTGATGGCTTTCTCTCAAAGAGAATCTATCTCTGTAATGAGAAATAATGGAAGAAATCATAGGCATTGGGTCATCTCTGAGATTATCATCTATAATTCATTATTCACTATTCTCCTATGAATTCACATATCTTGCAGTTAGCTACTCAAATGCATCTCTTACTACAAGGGAAAAGACAGTTTAAAATAAAACCCAAACCAAGGTATATCTCTATGTATATTTCAGTAATTTAAACTTAGTGAATACAATGATTTTTTTAAAAAAACCTCTATAAGTAAGGCAGTAAATCCAAATAAATATTCAATAATATTTTCATTTATTTTTGTGATGTTTCCTTTCCCTTCTCTTCTCTTTGCCTTTTTTCTGCTTGTTATTTTTTGTATTCTAGTAGTTCCAAATGAGCCTGGTGCCTCATTGTGCTGGGTACTGTGTGGACGTAGTAAGGGACTGCCCCCAAAGACCTAAACAGACAAAGGGTCGGAAGGGGGAATGTAGCCACAAAAGAGTTTGAAGTTGATGTGAGAGGAGAGTGGGAGGGAGTGAAGAGATGTAATGGAGAAGGGAAGTCCTATGATGCCATCACTAGGAGAGGAACATGGGAGCTTCAAAAGCTCTCATTGTTCTTATTGTGCTCCCTTTGATGTCAAGGGTAAAAGTCTCCTCAACTGTAATGGGAGCAGAGTTAGGCTAACACTAACCACATGGAAAAATCTGACTCTTGGGCCCAGTCCTGCTGTCATTGAAATCAGTGAGAGTTTTGTCTTTACACTCAGGTCCTTAAACTCAAATAGGAATAAGAATACTTTGCTTGAGGCTAACTTAGCTCACCTGCTCTTGAGGATCCGAGTTTTATAGTAGAAGAGGAGGTCAGAGAAGAGTTCGGCTATATCTACAATAGCACTTTTGTCGGTATAACTTATGTCGCTCAGGGGTGTGAAAAACCCCCCACCCCTCTGAGCGACATCAGTTTCACCCACAGAAGCGCCAGTGTGGACAGCGCTCTGTCAGCGGGAGAAGCTCTCTCACCGACATAGGTACCACCGCTCATTGGAGGTGGTTTAATTATGTCTCTCCCATCGGCAGAGAGCAACTACATGAGTGATCTTACAGTGGCACAACTGCATCGGGACGGTAGTGCTGCTGTAAGCTCCCTAGTGTAGACATGGCCTCAGCTACAATAGGCAAAATGGGAGAGGAGCAGCCATGGACCAACATGTTCTAAAAGCAGGCATAAGAGTTATGTTTATCTGTGGCTTGGAGGGCCTTTGAGGGTATAATTACACTGCACACTAAGCCTGGGCTCTGACTCAGGTTTGAGTCCAAGCCCCCTCTTTGTCCACACACTGATCAGTCTGATTCAGGTCAGCAGGCCTCAGGACCAGGGTCGTAGGATCTTGCTAGTGGGGGTGGGTCAGAGACTAAGTCCTGCTGTGGGTCCAACTGTCCTTTTACAGTGCAGTTATGGGTCAAGCTGCAGACCCAGATCAGAAGGTTTGCATAGTGCAGTATGGAGGCATTAGCATGGCTGAGAGACCCAGATCCAGCGCTTGTAAACCCAGGTTTACAGTGCAGTGTGGAAGCTCAAGCACAAACTTGGAAACATTGAATCCACAAGCCTGGGTCCCACAGACCCTCAGTACCACTGGATGACCAAACAGAGGTAGCAGCAATAAACATTTCCATCTGGGAAGAGACAAGAGATTGCACCCCATCCTATCAGACCTGACCATGGTGATCCATATATCGGTGACTTCCAGACCTAAGGGTTGCAACTCATTCTACATAGGAATGAAGCCTGAAACTTCAGACACCTCCCCAAAATGCTCCAACTGATAGAAAATGCAGCACTCCATCTGTTAATCAGCACATATCTCCATGCACACATCACCTCAAAGCCCCATTCTCTGCACTGGCTCCCAGTCAACAACAAATTCCAGCTTAAGGTCTCTCTCCTGCTATTCAAAGCCCTCCATAGGATTGTCTCAAGCTGTTTACCATCTATGATCCTGAAGTCTCGTTCAATTGGGGAAATGAATGCAGTAACATTTTAGCAAATGTCATCAAAGGTTGCTTAGACATGATTTTTCAATAGCTCATATAGTAATTACTTTATTTCCCACTCCTAAAGACCCACCAAGAGGACTACTCCAAAAGAACTACAATATGTCCATACAAAGTTTGGAGGGGCTTCTGTTTGTTTGTTTTTGTTTTTTGCATCTTAGTGCAAGACTTGGTGGTCAAGTCTTTAAATGCTGGAGGAAAGGTCTCTCTTTTCATTCTTTGATAGCTAAAGAATGGCTGAGGGGATTTTACTTAAACTGTCACAAAAAATTCCCCTCTTGGCTGAGAACCATGTTGGAAAGGTTGACCCTTAAAAAGCTAGTTTGGGAAAGTAATGAGTAAAACAGGAGAGGTCTATAATTAAAGTCTCAAAGTCACTACCAAGCAACCACTATACTAGAAAAGGGAATGCACAATATTAAAACCAAAGTAAATGTTTTTTTACATGAATAGAAACTTTTTCTTCCAAGTTTTCTCCATTGTTAAAGTCCTTCTTTAAATCATCCAAACAGGGCATTTAATAATAAAGGATTACAGCTAAAGACACAACAAAGAAACATCATAAACTACAACATATGGTATGTGGACAGCACCAAGATCCTTTAGCGGTACAAAAGCCGACAGCCCTGAAATCAGGTTTGAAATATGTTTGGAAAGGAAAACAGATATTGATTAAAAGCAATGTTGTACCTTTAAATTTCGAACACAGAGAAAGGATTGGGCATCTTCCAAGTATCATTGATTTTCACAACAATCGTTCTGCAGGGGGAAAAAAAAAAACTATTTCACCAAAAGTAAAGCTCTGGCAGAAAATAATGAGAACAACATTCCGTTTGCACATTTAGGCATCTAAAAGGACAAATATAGGAAGCATAAAAAAAAAGGACATAGCGTCTAGCAATTAGACCAAGAGACTGGGGGTTATTTCTACACTGCAGTTAGACACCTGCAGCTAGGCCAGACCAGCTGACTAAGGCTTGTGGGGCTCAGGCTAAGGGGCTGTTTAATTGCTATGTAGACGTTTTGGCTCAGGCTGGAGCGTGAGCTCTAGGACGCTGTGAGGTGGGAGGGTCCCAGAGCCAGGGCCGGCTCCAGGGTTTTTGCCGCCCCAAGCAGCGCAAAAAAAAAAAAAAAAGCCGCGATCGCAATCTGCGGCACTACCGCCGCCTCTTCAGTTTTCGGCGGCTGGTCCTTCGCTCCGAGAGGGAGCGAGGGACCCGCCGCCGAATTGCCGCCGAAGAGCCGGGTGTGCCACCCCTCTCCCTTGGCCGCCCCAAGCACCTGCTTGCTGGGCTGGTGCCTGGAGCCGGCCCTGCCCAGAGCTCAAGTTGCAACCCTAGCCCAAATGTCTAAACTGCAGTTAAACAGCCCCTTAGCCCAAGCCACAGTCGGCTGGTCCGGCCCAGCTGCAGGTGTCTAACTGCAGTGTAACCACCACCTGGGAGTCAGGATGCCTAGGCTCTAGTCCCAGCTTTGGGATTTTAGGCACATCACGTCATTATTATTATTGCAGGGAAGATGCAGCTTAGAAGGAAGCCCTGGATAAACAGCCCCACCCATTGCAGGGGTTATCTCCAGCCAACAAGCCAGTCCTCATTTCATTTTCTATTTCCAGTGTGTATGTTAATATCGTAGAATCATAGAAACGTAGGGCTGTGAGGGATCTCGAGAAGTCAAGTCCATCCCCCTGCGCTGAGGCAGGGCCAAGCAAGCCTAGACCGTCCCTCATAGGTGTTTGTCCAACTGGTTTCTAAAAAAACCTTTAATATAATACATGGAGATATACCTCTCTCATAGAACTGGAAGGGACCCTGAAAGGTCATTGAGTCCAGGCCCCTGCCTTCACTAGCAGGACCAAGTACTGATTTTGCCCCAGAGCACCCTAGGTGGCCCCCTCAAGGATTAAACTCACAACCCTGGGTTTAGCAGGCTAATGCTCAAACCACTGAGTTATCCCTCTGCCCCCAACTTTTTTTTTTCATTTTAAATACATTTATTAACCAATGTTAACACATTAAATGACTATATGTTGCTAGTCAGAGCAGCTTACAAAATGCCAGAATGCATCGTAGATCTGGACAGCCACAATGAATAATTACAATGTGCATAGTGGCTAAGCTCAACACTTTAATATAGCTTTATGATTTGCAGAAAAAATAATTTTAAAATCATGATTCCTAAAACAATCAATTGTAATTTTACCTAAAACTTTTAATTCCACAACCTCCCTTGGAAGTCTGTTCCAGAGCCTAACTGCCCTTATAGTTTCCCCTAATATCGGTAACTCCTTTAATTGTATCGCCTCCACAGTGGGAGAACAGCAGCAATGTTGTTTTCTACCTGATTTCACATAGATGGTGTGTTGACAGCATTTAATACTGATTAAAAGGCACTCTTCTGAACAGTTACAATGCAAGTTTCATTGAGTACAAAATGTACAAAGGCTTTTTAATTTCCCCTTAAATAATCAGTGATTACAGAACTGCCGGGTCTTCAGATAACAACTGAATATTAGGGAAGTTTTAATATTTAACACGGTGTCTCTGGTTTCAGTGTGAGCTGGTTCTTCATCTCCTGGAAGGCTGCCTGTCTATCAGAGGTAGCCCACTCTTTCCCCAGGCTTTTGAAATATGGTCTTTGTTGATTTCCCACCCTTTGGGGCAATTTAAATTTGGAGCTTGTGAGCCATTTCAGCTACACCTCTACCCTGATATAACGCTGTCCTCAGGAGCCAAAACATCTTACCGCGTTATAGGTGAAACCGTGTTATATCGAACTTGCTTTGATCCGCAGGAGTGCGCAGCCCCGCCTCCCCCCCCCCCAGGAGCGCTGCTTTACCACGTTATATTTGAATTCGTGTTATATCAGGTCGCGTTATATTGAGGTAGAGGTGTATTTGATGGTACTCACTCCACAACACGTTGGGTCTGGTCCCACCCCCATTGAAATAAATTAGACTTTTGGCAATTGACTACAAAGTGGGGACTATTGGCAGCTCTTTGAAAGACTGAGTTAGGACCTGATCCAAAGCTTGCTGCATTCAATGGAAAAATGCTTTGATTCGAGCACTTAATGAGCTCTATAGGGCGCATGCCTCTCTCAGTGCTCAAATACCAAAGTCATGGGTGTGTAATAAATACCAAGTTAGACAAACATGTCCATTTGTCCCATTTAGATAAACAGTACAATGCTACTCTGCTTCTTCTTCTCTAGAATACGGCTGTAGAGGTACATTTTCGAGAGTGTCTACATTACTTAGGAGCCTAAGTCTCCGTTTCAAAATTCGTAGGGACTCTGGAATCTAAGGATATATCTACACTGCAGCTGAGAGTGTGAATGGCAGTTCGGGTAGACCTGCCCATGCTAACTGTACTCTAGCTCAGTGGTTCTCAACCTGTGGTTCAATTCCCCTTGGGGGTACGCTGAGGTCTTCCAGGGCATACATCATCTCATCTATATAGCTGCCTAGTTTTACAACAGGCTACATAAAAAACACTAGCGAAGTCAGTACTAACTAAAATTTCATACAGACAACGACCTGTTTATACTGCTCTATCTACCATATGCTGAAATGTAGGTGCAATATTTATATTCCAGTCAATTTATTTTATATGTATGGTAAAAATGGGAAAGTCAGCCATTTTTCAGTACTAGTGTGCAATGACATTTTTGTATTTCTATGCCTGATTTTGTAAGCAAGTTAGTTTTTAAGTGAGGTGAAAGTTAGGGGTACGCAAAATCAATCAGACTCCTGAAAGGGGTACAGTAGTCTGGAAAGGTTGAGAGCTAAAAATAGAAGTGAGGATGCTGCAGAATAGCCTTCAGCACAGGCTGCACAAGCCTGTCCAACCCCCCTGATATATGCTCACTTGTGAAACCAATGCTGAAACCCACACTACAGCATCCTCCCTTCTATTTTTAGCCAGCTAACTAGAATATAGCCACACAAGGAGTCATTCAACCCCCCATTTGCAATGTCGACAGACCCTCAATATCACTGAAAGTCCCTTTGGAGTTGAGGATGCTCAGCATTTTGTACAAGAGCTGCACTCCTCTCAAACTCATAAATTACACCCATCTAATAGGAGAACAGAATGATCCACATGGGATTAGCTATGGGCACAGATAAAAGATGTATTTTACATTTTACCAGTAAGCAGACTTGCACTGTTTGAACACATATTCATAGAGTTTAAGGCCAGAAGGAACCAATAGATCATCTGACCTCCTCCATCTGATCTCCTGTATAATGTAGGCCATTAATTTGCATCCAGTTGTCCCTGTACAGAGCCCAATTACTTGTGTTAGGCTAGAGGATATCTTGCAGAAAGGCATCCGGTCTTGATTTGAAAACATCACTTCCCTTGGTAGTTTGTTCCAATTGTTGATAAATTATACAGTTAATTGCTTGGCCACACTTGTTTTGTTATGAAATATACTCCAAAGAACATGTTGGTCAGGTTTATTAACATAGTACAGGAAAAAAGTTCTATGCAATACCAGTCCCATACAGCGATGTTACATTCACCTTACGCAGAAGTTGTGCTCCGCAACTTACACATTTTAGCTGGTAGTATTTATATAACTTTACAAGTTACACACTTCTTGACAATTCATTAAAATCCAACCCATCAGTGCGTTCCAGTTCTCTAACTTGTTCTGTTCAGTCCTTATCTTTGTTTTGGATACTAGCATTCCCGGTACTGGTCCGTGAAGGTACTTCCCTAGCTTGTATTAAGACATAGAACAAATGTATCTTGATTTTGACAAGTTTCCTATCTGCTTGTGCCAAATGCTTACTTCAGTAAATGCAAGGTGTTATGGGATACTTAGGCCTGATCTACACTGGGCGGGGGGGTGTCGATGTAAGATACGCAACTTCAGCTATGGGAATACCGTAGCTGAAGTCGACATATCTTATTCCGACTTACCTCCCGTCCTCACGGTGCGGGATCGATGGCTGCAGCTCCCCTGTCGACTCCGCTACCGCCGCTCGCTCCGGTGGAGTTCCGGAGTCGACGGGGAGCGCGTTCGGGGATCGATATATCACGTCTCGATGAGGCACCATATATCGATCCCCGATAAATCGATCGCTACCTGCCAATACGGCGGGTAGTCTGGATGTACCCTTAGTTGGCCAGTTTAGATTATATCACTCTTACGATATTTGAGCTTAATATTATTGGTGCTTACTGCACTCTAATATATAGTGCAGATAATACATATTATTATATCTATATCTATACATAGATATAGATGCTAGCCAGTGTAGGTTAGTCAACACAAGGTTAATCATCCTCACTGTTAAAATTGTGTTCCTAATTTCCAATTTGCATTTGTCTGGCTTCACCTTGGAATGTATTCCCGATGGGCTCAGTCAAGACACTACATGCCCGCTCAGGAGAGGAAGCGGGTCCTTCATTCCCATGTGCACTCCACCCAGATTACAGGTCACAATATGGGGACTGTCCTGGTGTTATCCGCCACCCAGACTAAGAGCCCTGTGGCACCTTAGAGACTAACAGATGTATTGGAGCATATGCTTTCGTCAGTGAATACCCACTTCGTCAGACGCATGACGTCTGATGAAGTGGGTATTCACCCATGAAAGCTTATGATCCAATACATCTGTTAGTCTATAAGGTGCCACAGGACTCTTTGTTGCTATTTAAATCAGAGTCTGTCAATAAGATCATGACCTGGCCTTTACTGCTATCACATCCCAAGTGATGAGACTCCCGAGTGATGTAATTCCGAGCAAGATTCTCTCCCCAGTGTACCCCCCCCCCCCCCCAGGGGAGTAAGGAAGCAAAACTTGTCCCATTATTCTTATGCATGACCTATGTGTGAGTGGGGAGAGCAGGCTCCATACAGGTGGGTGAGCAGGTTTAGAGCCAGTGTTGCCCCACCTCTTGCTTCAGCCTGAAAAGTTGAGCTGGTGCAGAGGGGAAAGTCTGCTACCAGAATAGGCCAACTGTAGGTTGCTTTCCCACTTGGTGAAAGGAGCAGTGGGGAACCAGAGATATACTTGTGATTCAGAGAATCACAGTTCCGTTCCTGGACCGCTCCTGGGGTGGTTCACTTGTGCACTGCCTGTTGCTAGGGATTTAAGGAGAGCACCCCATCTAGCCCTCATTGAGAAATAAAATAAGAACAAACCCACACCTGGACCACTAGAATCATAGAAGATTAGGGTTGGAAGAGACCCCAGGAGGTCATCTAGTCCAATCCCCTTCTCAAAGCAGGACCAACACCAACTAAATCATCCCAGCCCGGGCTTTGTCAAGCCGGGCCTTAAAAATCTCTAAGGAAATGCAGTTTAATTGAAATCAAGATTTTCTGCAGGAAAGTGATTATGCAACATTTTTTGATTTTCCAGTCAGGACATTTAATCAACATTTAGAAATGAGACAACTTTCCTAGTTTCAAAATGCCAAATGGAGTACATCAATGTACATGAGCTGAGCATGTGACTCCATTTATCTAGTCCACCTATTACATCAGAAAACTGAACCAGCCCAGCTGAAGACTACGGATTCTTGACATCCACATTTGCAAGTCATTTTCTTGTCACTTGACATCTTTATTTGCCCTTTGACCACAATGTAGTAATTGCCAGTTCCAATTTTCTCTTGTCTATATACCTGTTCTTTGCACATACATCCCACTGCCTTGGAGCTTATTAAACCGTTCACCCTGTCTGGCTATCTGTGATTTTCCTTCTGCTGGGAGCAGTCATCAGTTCTGATTACATGAATTGTCAAGAAGTGTGTAACTTGTAAAGTTATATAAATACTACCAGCTAAAATGTGTAAGTTGCGGAGCACAACTTCTGCGTAAGGTGAATGTAACATCGCTGTATGGGACTGGTATTGCATAGAACTTTTTTCCTGTACTATGTTAATAAACCTGACCTCTTCCATTATCATTTGTCCCATGCCATTGTGATATATGTTGCAAAAGGTATTCCATGACCCAGGAACTCTAGGTAAACAAAAGCTCTCTTCACCCCAACCTTGCAATATGCTAATAGTCTGGTCCCACTCAGTTTCTTCAAGCATCATTGACCTCATGTCTCTTCTTGTTCCAAGCGTTGCAGTTGAAATCAATACTGCTTCAGGTTTCTGAATCATTGTAAAGACACTAAAAAGAAAATTCCCTTTTAGATCAGGCCAGTTTCACTTTGCAAGTGATTGTCTAGTGTGTATGTTTTACAGGACTCTCTGCTGGAAGGAATGAGAATGCCTCATTCATCTCTCAATGGAGTTCTCTCTCTGATGATTTAGGCTGTGATTTTTCAATAGCACCCAAGGAACTAGGCACTCATTTCTCATTGGCTTTCAGTGGAAGTTGGGTGATAATATCCTTAGGTATTTTTGAAAATCCCAGCCTCCGATGACAATATTAACTGACCGTGGGCTTAATCCTAAGGTTTTATTGGTTTTGATGCAGTCCTCACTCAGGCAAAATTACCGTTGACTTTGGGAATCCAGCATTGTTTACCACAAGACGTGCTGGACTCTGAGCTTGTCCAAACCTGCAGGACAAACCTTTCCAGTATCAGTGGATGGAAGAGCTGTGTTTGATCACTGCAGTTAAGCACCAATGGGACTGGATCCTATGAGGTTCTGAGCACTTACTGGGAGATGCTGTGCACTCTTGACTTCCATTGACTTCACTGAGAGTTGAGGATGCGGATGCCCAGTACCTGTAAGGAGGTGCTCAGCACCTTGTAGATCTCACCCACAGTGTAGACATAGTCTGGGAGAGAGAGCTATAGAGAAGAGCCCTGTGGGAAAGGAGATGGGGAAATCTGAGGGGATTGGAAGATCTCCTGGAAATAAATAAATTGAGGGGGAATGAAATAGCTCAGGAAATTGAAGGAACAACAACACCACCACCACGTAGGACTGGAGCAAATAAGAAGTGAATTTTTATTTTAAACCACACACCACATAATACAGACAGTGCAATGGACCCTGAAGGAGCCACTGCTACCTTTCCAGCAGGGGGCTGAGCTGCTGAGCTTAGGGGGTATCAGAAACTGACACTTGGATGGAGATCAGAGTCTGTTGTCTGTTTCAATTAAACACCCGTGGCTGACCTGTGCCAGCTGTCTCAGGCTAAGGACCCGTTTAATTGCAGGGTAGACCTTGGGGCTCTGGCTGCAGCCCAAGCTCTGAGATTCTCCCACCTTGCAGGGTCCTAGAACCTGGGCTTAGCCTTGGGCCAAACAACTACTCTGCAATTGAACAGCCCCTTAGCCCAACCCCTGTGAGCTCGAGTCAGCTGGTGTGGACCAGCAGTGGGTTTTTAACTGCAATGTAACCAGACCCACAGTGCCTAGCATAATTGGGCCCTGAACTTTGCTGGGAGCTCTAAGCACTACTGGAATATAAATAATTATTATTAATATTTGCTCTGGTATGTGAAGTTAGATCTCTGTCCTCACCAGGTCTACCTGATTTGGATACTTACACCCAACCAGAGAAACATAGAGGCCAAAGGTGAAAAAAGTCCTATCAGGTCATCTAGTCCAGCTCCCTGCCAGTGCAAGATTCCTCAGCACATTTTGTAATGTGTTGTTCAGTTTAGTTTTAAAATTCCCAAGTGATGGGAGATCATCACTTTCCTTGAGAAACTGTACAACAAAGATGATTTCTCCCAGATATATTCACTTGCATTTATCTAAAGCGAATTTCATTTTGTTATTTTCTGCTCATCTTTCGAGTCTATTACAATTGCTATTTATTATTCAAGCATCTCCACAGAAGTGCATGTGGCACTTTACAGCCAAATAAAAATCAGAGGCTTAACACCAAACAATACACAGTCTTATGGCTAGATCCTCAGCTGGTGTAAATCAGGACAGCCCCATAAACTTCAGTGGAGTTACGCCAGCTGATCATCTGGCCTACGTTTCTTTGCATTATATTCTGTTCTTATTGGTGGTTACTACTCCTACCAGTTTATCATCATCTGCAAATTTTAGATATTTATTCCTTCTTCCAGATTGTTAATAAAGATATTATATATGACCACAAAAATATCAATCAATCCCACAGGTACCTCACTAGAGAGACATTCCCTCAGTTTGATACATGAATGCTTGTAAGTACCCTTTCAGTAAGGTCTTTGACTGAAATTCAGAGAGGACTTTAGAGTTGCATCATACTTTTGCTGGGCCTCCACCCAGAGGCGATTTTCATTTTTTTAGCTAGTTTTCAGTCCAGTTGAGTTTTTGTATCAGTGCTGATTTTAATTATTTTTAATGAAGATAGTAAAGTGATCATCAAAGGGTTACTCAGAATATTATGGAGTGGAGCATTACTTCCAGTTTAGTAAGTGGGAGTTTTTCCCCATTCTGTTGGGATGTAGATAAATAAAGCTAGTTCCCAGCCTGCAGTCAGGTGAGTTGATTTATTTTTACTGCACTGAGTAGCCCCTTTACAAAAATGGTTTCCTGAAATGCAGTATCAAATCCTTTACTGAGATCCAGACATGACATGCACCTCTTTCCATCAGCCACTGATTCTGCAGCATTGGAGTTGAATGCATCTAAGCCAATGGGTGTGTTAATATTCATTATGTAAGTTATTAAATGAATTTCATAAAAAAAAATTATATGCAGGGTTTGTGAATGGATTTTTCATTATTCACCCAGCTCTAAATGTAACCAAGAACATAATTTGGCCCTATTTTTAGGTGGGTATTCAACTATTTGTTGTGTATTCCATACACAGTATTAAGGCTTCCAGTAAACCACACAAACACAGCTGGATTTTTTAAAAATATTTACTAAAAATATTCAAACATGCCAGGCCTAGTTACATAGATACACTGCTTGTCTGTTAGGTTCTGGTGGTTTCTGCTACAGAAGGCAGAGGCCCACAAGAACGCGCCAAACTGTTTAAAGGGATATTGCTCAATTCTTATATATTAGATTGACCCTTTATCTTACTCATCTTTAAGATGAAATTCACCCCTATGCAGAGAGCTATTACAAAGTCTACCCACTTAAGGAACCACTTAAACCCTATTTTGAATGTTTAAACAGGACTTCAGTTTAGTCTTTGTGCTACCCTTTTGGGAGGGAGGGGGGAGAATTTCACCCTTTCAGTAGGTAACTTTTGCACTGTGTCCAGCTAAGTCTATGTTTTTTATTCTTTCTTAAGCATTGCTTTAAAGTTTTTGTTCTCATCTGAACAGTGTACTCTAGAAGGCGCATGTCCTTCATCCTGGCGCTTAGTGAGAGTGATCTGATCTGGGCTTATGGTTTTCTTTCTTGTTTGTTTCTAGCACATCATTTAATTCTGGCCTACGAGTTCTTGGAAATCCTTGGCTAACCCCTCTCCTCTCAGAGACATTTTATAATCACTTCCAGTCACGGACCTGCTGCTTTGTAACTATCTTTTAGCATAGAGCCGGATTGTCAGCCTCTCTCTAGGTGTACGCTCTAGACAAGCTGTGGAAGGCCTAGACTTTCTTTAACTCCTGTTATTTTTTCCACTAAAGACCTGGTTAGTAATTTGTCTCCAAAACTCCCAATAACTTTCAATCTGAGTTCCCAGGGTCAGGTCTGTCATCACTGTCCCTAGTCAGCCTTTTGCATCAGAAGCATAACTTCTCCTGTGCCAAGAATACAGATGTAAGTGATTCTACTACTGCTTTCTTTTAAGGTCTCTGCATCATCTTAATAGAAAATGCTTCAGGTTTACTGGTAATAATATTTTACATTCCTTCTGTCTGAAGATCTGAAAAACCCTTTACAAACATAAGTTCATTAAAATGCACATACACTTCTCATCTATTTTGTAGATGGGTTCACTTAGGCAAGGGGAGTTTAAGTGCTTTGCCCAGCAGAGACAGGGACAGAACCCTGGAATTTTAAACTTTCTGTCTTGTTCTTTAGATGAAGATGACATTATCTCTCAAACTTATTACAACTGATGTTGGGTAAAAATCAACCCTGTGCATAGGCCTAGTGTACAGCTTATTAAGTCCAATTTTGAGGTACTGCATAGCCCGTGTATTGGCTCCTCGCACAAGGGTGAATTTCACCCATTATTTTGTACCATTGTGGGCAAGATAACTGGGAAGGAATGGTAACAAGATCCTAATGGCCTTAGATCTCGAGTATCATACTCAGAACAGCCTTACGTGCTGTTTCTTCAGGATAATGTATGAAAACTACCATTTAAGCTGCAAGTTTCCAGGGACCTTAAGACTGTTCGGCAACCAAAGGTCTTTTAAGTTGGGCACCTCCTTTGAAAATCTCAGCCTTGAATATCATCCTCCTTACCTTGTCCTCTTCCCCCCAGTCACAGACTTACAAGAGCGTCTTCACTTGGCTTTTGTGTTCATCTAGTATTGCAAAATATCTGAACACATTGCACCCTTTTCAGTCTGGATCCAGGGCAATTTTCTGTACCCGATTAATGTTTTCATTCAAGATACCTCATTTGCTTATATAACACTCCCAAAGCTTGCTGCACATCCCCCTCTAGTGTCTCATCCACTGGTGGATAACTACGGGCACCAGTGCACTGAGCTATTCCTTTACTCTAGAGGCAGGGGCCTGTGCTGAAGTGTGGAAGGTCCTGGGTTTGAATACTAGTGATGACCTATGGCACGGCTCACTACACATCACCTGCCTACTCCCCCAAACATCACGTTGACACACCCTGTTTAGGTGGCTGCCATAATGGAATAGCTACAAGCAATGTCAGGATGAGCCTTTAACACTGATGAACTAAAATGTGTTTTACTTGCACAGACAGGAAAATTAATGTGGACTACACCTGAGGCCTCCCGCACAGACTCCTAAAACTGACATTACTTTGTATTCTGATTCCAATTCTTTGAACTAGTCCGACTCATTTTGTTTCCACCAGATGAGCAATAACATCTGTCTATCAGCTGCATAGAAATTATGCACTTGTTTTCAGGTAACATTTTTATTGGCTCAGGGTACTGAGTTAATATGACAAACGTCTTATAGCTTCAAGTATTATAATGAATTGCATGAGGCGACTGTATTAGCTTTAAAACTGTTTTTACTGAGCTTGTGCTTGACTCATTGGCAAGTCAATATGGAAAGAAATGGAGCAAGGAAATTAATGTACTGTACATTGTATTAGTCTCTTTCATTAATGTCGGAAATTAATTGTGACATGCACAAAAGTAACTCAAGATAGTGCTATTTCATCCATATGGTTAGAAAATAATAGGATACAATGAAATCTATCACAATATTATGCCTTCAGGTGACTGTTATAGGTGTACAGGCCAGAGGAGAGGCAGCAATAGGATATTCTCACATAAAAACAAGGGGAAGTTCTGGGGTGAAGTGCACCAGAACTACTCTACTGATCTTAGGTACTTAAACAGGCCCAATTACTATCGTACCTGAGCACCTCACAATCTTTGTGCTTATCCTCCTACCACCCTTGTGAGGTAGGAAAGTGCTGTTATCCCCATTTTACAGAGGAGGAACTGTGGCACGAAAAGGCTACATGAGATGCCCAAGGGTAGCACAGGGACTTCAGCCGAGGTCTCTCAAGTCCCAGGCTAGTGCCCTATTTTCTGGACCACTCTTCCTCTCTTATACAGTGGGTGATAAGATTCCGTCCCTTCTGCTGCTGAAATCTGCCCAAAGTCACATGGGTGCTGAAAAGCACAGGCATTTATTTTCTGCCACACGGGTCAAATTGTGTTCTGTGTTTCACCAGTGTAACTGTGGAGTAAGTCTAGGGAGTTCAAAGGACTTATTCTGGAATTCAACTGCTGAGAGCAGAATTTGGTACAGAACTAGAGAAATGCAGAACACCACCACATAACTAGAAACAAACAAACAAATAGGGTTTTGGGTGAAGAGATAGCCTTTATTTTAACCAAACTAGTTCACCCACACCTATCTTTCACCCTTCCAACAAGCCCCAACCACTCTCCTCATTATTATCTTTTTATTCTGTCATTAACCGCTCTCTCTCGCTCTCATTCTGTTGATCGTTTCCCAGGACCCTACCCTTCATAGTGCGGACAAATCCTATGTGGCCTGACATTGTCAATTTCATTTTATATTAAAAGAAAAATGTGGGAGCTGCTTAACCATGCTTGAGGCTGGTGATTGAAAGTTATAACTCAGAATGAAATAGACAAAATGGTCGAGCTACAGGGAAATGGACATAGGCAACAGAAAGCTTTAGATGTACAGGACCAGATTCTCAGCAGGTCTCAATCAGCATAGCTCCACTGAAGTCATTGAGGTTACAGCCCATGCATTTTAATCTCCTAAAGCCTATCCCAACTTGCGATTTCACCAGCTCTTTCCATACAGCTCAGTTGTCTTGTCTCTTTCATTTTGTATTAAGCTCCCACTCAAGTTGATTTTTTAAGTCTAAAATGGAATTGACAAGCTAATGAGTCCACAGCACGGGGATTCTAAAACCCCATGGAAGTGCCTAGGTTTGGGGAGTTAATTACTGAGAAGGTTCCTAGCATTAGTCAGCACCACCCCGGGTCTGAAGCGTCTTATTGCTAAATTAGTGACGGTAAAAACCCCAAATGTTGTAAAGTTTGACATTAACTTTTGGGGGGGGAGGGGGAATTCCTTGGCTAGGATCAAAGCGTTAGTGGCCAAAAAAAAAAAAAAAAAAAAAAAAGGGAAGAGGGAAGGAGAGAGAAAGAGGAAAAAAGTAAAAGCCGGAAAAATAAATACTCAAAAGGGTTGGGGGGTTGGGTTTTTTTGGGGGGGGGGGGTTGAAAAATTAGTAACATTCACATTTTTCACAAACATTTTGAAATATAACAAGATCATGAAACAGCTACAATTTTTGATCCGCCCTATTAAGCGGGGCCTAGATCCACAAGGAACATAGGTGTTGCACTGTTGAGTTGTGCAGCAATTATCTTTTAGGCGCCTAGGGAAAAAAAAACAGACAGGAACAACACTGAGATCCCCATAGCCTGAGTGAGGGGCTTAGACTCCCCCTAGAATGAATAGGTAGAGATAGGCACCTTAGAATGCGATCCACAAAAGCCGACATGGTAGGTGGGGAACCCCCTAAGATGCCAATGGGAGATGTCCCAAGGCCCACCCCATTCTCAGAGATGGCTGCCTAATTCTGGGCTGCAGGGAGGCAACTATCCCTGCTTAAAGGCAACAGAGGGTCCTGTGGCACCTTTAAGACTAACAGAAGTGTTGGGAGCATAAGCTTTCGTGGGTAAGAACCTCACTTCTTCAGATGCAAGTAATGGAAATCTCCAGAGGCAGGTATAAATCAGTATGGAGATAACGAGGTTAGTTCAATCAGGGAGGGTGAGGTGCTCTGCTAGCAGTTGAGGTGTGAACACCAAGGGAGGAGAAACTGCTTCTGTAGTTGGATAGCCATTCACAGTCTTTGTTTAATCCTGATCTGATGGTGTCAAATTTGCAAATGAACTGAAGCTCAGCAGTTTCTCTTTGGAGTCTGGTCCTGAAGTTTTTTTGCTGTAAGATGGCTACCTTTACATCTGCTATTGTGTGGCCAGGGAGGTTGAAGTGTTCTCCTACAGGTTTTTGTATATTGCCATTCCTGATATCTGACTTGTGTCCATTTATCCTCTTGCGTAGTGACTGTCCAGTTTGGCCAATGTACATAGCAGAGGGGCATTGCTGGCACATGATGGCATATATAACATTGGTGGACGTGCAGGTGAATGAGCCGGTGATGTTGTAGCTGATCTGGTTAGGTCCTGTGATGGTGTTGCTGGTGTAGATATGTGGGCAGAGTTGGCATCGAGGTTTGTTGCATGGGTTGGTTCCTGAGTTAGAGTTGTTATGGTGCGGTGCGTGGTTGCTGGTGAGAATATGCTTAAGGTTGGCGGGTTGTCTGTGGGCGAGGACTGGCCTGCCTCCCAAGGTCTGTGAAAGTGAGGGATCATTGTCCAGGATGGGTTGTAGATCACTGATGATGCATTGGAGAGGTTTAAGCTGAGGACTGTAGGTGATGGCCAGTGGAGCTCTGTTGGTTTCTTTTTTGGGCCTGTCTTGTAGCAGGAGGCTTCTGGGTACACGTCTGGCTCTGTTGATTTGTTTCTTTATTTCCTTGTGTGGGTATCGTAGTTTTGAGAATGCTTGGTGAAGATCTTGTAGGTGTTGGTCTCTGTCTGAGGGGTTGGAACAGATGCGATTGTACCTCAGTGCTTGGCTGTAGACGATGGATCATGTGGTGTGTCTGGGGTGGAAGCTGGAGGCATGAAGGTAGGCGTAGCGGTCGGTGGGTTTTCGGTATAGGAACCATAAACAGGAACCCACTGAAGTCAGGTGGCTTTGGTGTCTAAGGTTTAGTTGACACTAGAAAATTAGGTTAGCATAACTATGTCACTCATGTAACGACCTTGGGGTTCATTAAATAACAAACCAGTGAATGAGAAAGGAATACAACTTCAATAAAACAAAGTGGACAGCCTCTCTGATGAACTGCTACTAGGCTGACCAGATAGCAAGTGTCAAAAATCGGGACAGGAGGTTGGGGGTTATAGGTGCCTATGTGAGAAAAGGACCCAAAAATCGGGGCTGTCCCTATAAAATCAGGACATCTGGTGACCCTAACTGCTGCACACAGCCATGCAGTGTTCCCAACCCCCACCTCCAGGCACATCTCCAAATTCCCACACTCACAACACAGTCTTTAGGTGGAAGCATCTCCAAATCATCATCTTTCATAAACACATCTCTACAGCTCAGGGCTGCAAAAAATCCACACCTCTAAGTGGCAAAGTTAAACAAACCTAAGCCCCCGGGTAGGCATTGGTAGGTCAATGGAAGAATTCGAGCTACCACTTCTCGGGGAGATGGACTACCCACACTGACAGGAGAACCTCTCCTGTTGGCATAGGTAGCATCCACACTGAAGCACTCCAGCCTCGCAACTGCAGCTGTGCCACTGTAGCTTTAAGTGTTTTAAAATGCATATTGAGGACAAAACCACATTGATCTTTTTATTTCATTTGCATAACCCTTACCCTAACCCTATCCCTAACCCAAGGCTGGAATATTCCTACATCAGCCACTGTGTTTGATGTGCAGTTAGAACAAATACAGCCCATTAGTATTTCTCCAGTCATTCCAGTGAATGTTATTAAAAACTAGGGATACGCTGGCATAGGATCTCACTAACAGGGTTACACTACTAGCAGTGGAGCATGTGGGCCTAAGATCGTGTAAATCAGCATAGCTCCATTAATGTTTGTCTGTCCAGACACTTCTCTGGACCTCTTTTCTGTAGTGTAACATTTCATGAAAGTTATCCTCACAACACCATGCACCAAAACAGGAAATCGAGGCACAGGGCAGATTAGATGACATATCCCCAGGTTGTTGAGCCAATAGTCAAACCCACACCTCCCGCGTCCTAGCCCACTAGCCTGTCCACCCGGATGATGGGATTGCACCACTCAACAGCTGAGGATCTGGCCTTGTATTCTTTTGTCTTTCCTTCTCCTCCTTTCTTCCCACCGCCAGCTGTGAATCTCTCCCTCCCCCCGAGTATGTAAGAAAGAAAAGCAGGTCCCATGGTGGACCAACCCCATCTGGAATTTATCATCAAGAGTGGTCAGTGTCTCCTCCTGAACCCTAATTGACTTTTAATTTGACAATTCGCAAAAATATTCCCCACAGCATTACAGCTATTTGGAGTTCGAGTACAATGCACTTTATTACACAAGATCCATAACACAGCAGTAATTTTAAAGTTTTCAAAACCCACTGCTTGGGAAGCCAGGAACTTTAGAAAAGGAATATCAAGGTGAGATATGACTGGCTGTGTCTAATTTATTTTAAAATGATGATTTTCCCCCCCCAGTCTCATCCAATGTTACTTCTGGGTATTTTTTTGTATTGCATAAGAATAGTGAACAAATTCCTCCATTTCAGCCACTTATTATTCCTTTCTCATAGGCATTAAAAACCGAATTGAACTTTTGCCTGGACACAGAATAATAAATTTTAAAGTGCCAGCAGGAATGTAGGAGATCTTGGTAATTTGGCTCATAATTTGCAGTATTTCACCTTTCCCTTCCTACAGCGTTTTTATCTCTTAAAAAAATGCCTGGTGCCTTCAGAACTTCGCTCTGCTCCAGCATTGACTTTCTTTCACAATGAAAAGAGTGCTGAAGCCAGTGCTCCCAAAATTAAAGCAATTCACAACAATCTAATTGAGAACTGATGGTCAGGGACATGTCAAAATGGAAACATTAGCACTTTGAGCTACTATTCAACCAATACCTTCTTTTTGTTCCAGGTAATAAGGGACATTATAACCAAGGAACAGGAGCCTTTCCATTGACTTAAACTCCTTAGGGTCCCATCCTGTTCCAAATGATATTGACAGTCAGATTCCCATACAAATTATAGAATCCATTCCAGGAAAACATCTAAGCATGGCCATAACTTTAAGTGGATGAGTTGTCCCATTGATGTCAATCAGACCCTGAATGAGCAGGTGTGTTGTGGAGGGAAAAAAAGCATATGATCATAACTAAAGGCTGTGTCACAATCTATGTTCACAAGTGGGCAGAGTGAAGGTTGTTCAGCCAACCTCCAGTTTCACATTTCATCAGGCTTGCGTGCTCCCCTATGCAGCATGCACTTTCTTTGAATGTCAGTGACTACGACACATTTTAAAACACATTTTGGGATGCAGCTTGGCAAGAAATCTTATGCAAAATGAAGTTTATTTATTGAATTCATCACAGAAATGCCCAGGAACAGGAAATACCTTAACCATGCAATCTGCCCACCTCAAAGTCCATTGAAGTGAATGGGGACCTATCCACTCACCAAAAAAGTCTTTGGGTCAGATTCTCAGGGGGAAGATCACCATGCATGGGGCCCATGAATAATTGTACTACCTCAGCATGCTACTAGGAAGCAGATTATAACTCAGAGCCATGTATGCTGGGTAAATGTTGTCATGGGGTTTACTACTCACTGCTGTGGCATCTCCTTGTGGCCATCTCTGGGGATTAGTTCCACTCAGGTCTGATGTTCCCTTACTCACATCATGACCCCTCTCTTTCTCTCTGTGTGACTTGGGGTGCTCTCTCTTCATAGCTTATGTAACAAAGTGGGGGATTTTCTTAATGATTTGAATGAGTACTGGGTGTGTCTCAGTTTCCCCTATGTGCTGCATGTTTAACAAGGTGGTGGGAGAAGGTAGTTGTTACAGGGGACCAGCTGTGTCCTCATCTATCAGCTGAACCCCGGACAATGGCCCGGACATGGTGGAACTTATCAATTGGTGACCCGGAGGCCCACCGGTCTTGGAAGCCAGCTGGTTTCAGCCAGTGGGAGGACAAAGAGAGGAAAGAGAGGGCCCAGATGATCTGGTTGCCCAGGAACAAAGACAAAGGATGGAGGAGGGGCAGTGGGAATGGTGATATAGGGTGGTCATCTAGAAGGAGGTCGCGTCTGGACTGGGGACAAAGAGGGGCCTGAGCCCATTGGGATGGTGCTGAGACTTTCTAAGCTCGAGGGCCCTGAGAACTTCCTGTGCTGTGTTCCAGATGTTAAAAAAAAAAAACCTTCTATTTGACCCTGGCTGAGAGTCACTGCACTCTAGAGATCGGGGTCGCATTGCTTCCTCCCGGTGGGGAGACCCATGGGGTCCAGAGCAAGTGGACTCCCTGTGGGGGCTCTCAGGAGAGACAGCTATGCTGAAGGCTCAGGGGTGCGATTCCAGGAGGTGGTGGGGCCCACGGCTTAACCCCCAAGACAGAGTGTGACTCCCGAGAAGGGCTGTCACACTGAAGAGGGTTCCTCCCAGGGACCTTACGGAGCCGAGAGAGTGCGGGGTTGGTGACAGCTTGGCTGCTCTCTCTTTGTGGCTTGACCTTCCAGTCAGGTCACTAGGTTTTTTTTCCTTCCAGGGGAGGGGCGGTTATCAAAGTCCCACAGGATGAACCATCCCAGGCAGTCTGCAAATCCACTACCCTAAAGGCTGGTAGGGGAACCGGGGCCCGTCCTCTACTCTGGGTTCCTCATCATCATTCAGAAGATCACAGAGAAGATCACATAGGCCACCCTAAGTCCCCTCAGCGGTGGCCTATCCAGTTAATTGGCCCCTTCCTAACCTCATTAACCTCTTGTAGTCTAGCAGTGTTCACCCCACACGTCAAAGATGTGCACAGTGCTAGCCTTATACCTGGCATGGCACACATCCCTCTACATGCTGGTGCAGCTGCACTGGCCAGATGACTGGGAAACAGACACAAGGCTCTTTGCATTCTTTGACCCCCTTCCTGCCCTCATGTTCAGGAGGGGACATAGCAACCCCATAGAGGCTGTTCTGTTCTTCATGCTGCTACCCATGCGGCACAGGAAAGTAAGATGGTGCTTTAAACCCCTTTTCTCCTTTGAACGGGTGCCCGGCATGTGCCACAATCTGACCTAGGAGTAGAGTTTGCTGGAAGGCTTGTCAGAGTTCAGCAAACGTGCATTAAAAAGAGAGTGTCATGAGTCCTCTTCACATTTTCCTCTCCCCACCACTAATTCTTTCCCAATTAGCCACTCTCCACTATGAGTGTCTCATACAGTTTCTGCCTCTTTGTCAGAGCAGTTTTGACTGTCACAACAGTCTTTCTGCTGTCATTTCACAATGAGGGTCATCACCATAATTACTTTGGGTACAGAGAGGGGAAGAAAAAAGTCTCTCTACATCTAAATTAAAGAAGTGCAAAGAGATTAGAGGCAGAGGCGCTGACTTTCTAATTTCCCCAGGGGTGCTCAACCCCCACTCCACCCCAGGCCCTGCCCACACTCCACCCCTCTCCCCAAGGCCCCGCCCCTTCCTGCCCCTCCCCCAAGCGCACCCTGCCCTCACTCCACCTCTTCCTGCCCCTGCTCCTCCCCTTCCTCCCCCAGTGCCTCCTGAACACTGCTGAACAGCTGATCTCTGGTGAGTGGGAGGCGCTGGGAAGAAGGGGAGGAGCTGATCGGCGGGGCCGCCAGTGGGTGCTGAGCACCCACTTTTTTTCCCCCATGGGTGCTCAAGCTCCGGTGCACCCACAGAGTCAGCACCTATGCTTAGAAGGTCTCTCATGCTTGTGGGTAAATGGGATCATTTAGGCAGGAGAAGGAAACTTAAAAACCCTAAAATGGTCTGTTTTATGGGCTGTTTTCTCTACAAGGTGAGCATGGAAGTTTATGCGACATGCAATACAAAACAAAGCTCTGTTGGGAGCAACCAAACACAAAGTTATTTGATAATGCAAGGTTGCAAGGGGGGGCACTGGGTTATGGGTTTGTACAGCACCCAGCACTGTAGAGTTCTGCCCTATATTTGAATCATAGAATCATAGAATATCAGAGTTGGAAGGGACCTCAGGAGGTCATCTAGTCCAACCCCCTGCTCAAAGCAGGACTTAATCCCAACTAAATCATCCCAGCTAGGGCTTTGTCAAGCCTGACCTTAAAAACCTCTAAGGAAGGAGATTCTACCACCTGCCTAGGTAACCCATTCCAGTGCTTCACCACCCTCCTAGTGAAAAAGTTTTTCCTAATATCCAACCTAAACCTCCCCCATTGCAACTTGAGACCATTACTCCTTGTTCTGTCATCTGGTACCACTGAGAACAGTCTAGATCCATCCTCTTTGGAACCCCCTTTCAGGTAGTTGAAAGCAGCTATCAAATCCCCCCTCATTCTTCTCTTCTGCAGACTAAACAATCCCAGTTCCCTCAGCCTCTCCTCATAAGTCATGTGCTCCAGCCCCCTAATCATTTTTGTTGCCCTCCGCTGGACTCTCTCCAATTTTTCCACATCCTTCTTGGAGTGTGGGGCCCAAAACTGGACACAGTACTCCAGATGAGGCCTCACCAATGTCGAATAGAGGGGAATGATCACGTCCCTCGATCTGCTGGCAATGCCCCTACTTATACAGCCCAAAATGCTGTTAGCCTTCTTGGCAACAAGGGCACACTGTGACTCATATCCAGTTTCTCGTTCACTGTAACCCCTAGGTCCTTTTCTGCAGAACTGCTGCCTAGCCACTCGGTCCCTAGTCTGTAACAGTGAATGGGATTCTTCCGTCCTAAGTGCAGGACTCTGCACTTGTCCTTGTTGAACCTCATCAGGTTTCTTTTGGCTCAATCCTCTAATTTGTCTAGGTCCCTCTGTATCCTATTCCTACCCTCCAGCGTATCTACCACTCCTCCCAGTTTAGTGTCATCTGCAAACTTGCTGAGAGTGCAGTTCACGCCATCCTCCAGATCATTAATGAAGATATTGAACAAAACTGGTCCCAGGACCGACCTTTGGGGCACTCCGCTTGAAACCGGCTACCAACTAGACATGGAGCCGTTGATCACTACCTGTTGAGCCCGACGATCTAGCCAGCTTTCTATCCACCTTATAGTCCATTCATCCAGCCCATACTTCTTTAACTTGCTAGCAAGAATACTGTGGGAGACCATATCAAAAGCTTTGCTAAAGTCAAGGAATAACACATCCACTGCTTTCCCCTCATCCACAGACCCAGTTATCTCCTCATAGAAGGCAATTAGGTTAGTCAGGCATGACTTGCCCTTGGTGAATCCATGCTGACTGTTCCTGATCACTTTCCTCTCCTCTAAGTGCTTCAGAATTGATTCCTTGAGGACCTGCTCCATGATTTTTCCAGGGACTGAGGTGAGGCTGACTGGCCTGTAGTTCCCCGGATCCTCCTTCTTCCCTTTTTTAAAGATGGGCACTACATTAGCCTTTTTCCAGTCATCCGGGACCTACCCTATGCACTATTGCAACAGAAATAATGATGATAACAGTAAAGGCCAAAAATATGTCTAATCCAGATAACAGAACCCTTCATCTCCAGAACTACCACTTACATTTCAGCAGTTTCTTCTATCATTTTACCAAAATGGAAAGGGACTCGATGTGACGAAAGATTTGCAGTAGGAATCTGTGTGTTATAATGCATCGAGCCATTGGCCATTGGACCTTCAAGCTTGGTATCTTTCTTCTGGCAGTGGATGATACTTGACAAATGGATGTTTCAGAAGTGAAATGCTCACCATACCCTCCTTCTCCAAGTAAATGGGTATGTTACTGGTTAATAATAATAATTCCAAATATACTTGCCCTTAATGTCAAAAGTGCTTCTTGTTTTCTTGTATGACAGGACAGGGGGAAAGTTGAGGGCAATGACACATTCTTTACACTTTGTAGATTATAGTGAGAGGGTGGCATTTTGAACTCCATGGAAATTCTTGGACCATTAAAAGAGTAGCTCTTCTAAGTACTGCAATGGATACAAAGAAAAGACTTTGGCGAAATCAGCATTATGAATGATATATAGGGACAGGACTATATAATACATCCATACTGCCTTTGAAAATATTTGTCTTGGTTGCAAGTGTGACAAGATGGCCAATGTCATGTGGTGGGTTCTGTGCTTTTCTTGGCAGGGGGCTAAGATGCCATTCCTTGCCCCTGCTCTTGGGGCACCAAGGGCCCCACTAGTGGCCCAGGAAGGTGGTAAAGGAGGGAAGCAAGGGAGAGGTCTGGGTTTTCTCCTTACTCTGAGCCCCAGCCCCTCTCAACCCTTGCAGGTTCTTGCCCTCTTCCCCCTTGAGTGGGGTACCTTCAGTCCTTAAACGCTGGGGCAGGGTCTCCCTTACTCCAGTTTTCTGATCTTCCAAGTCTCACAGCACAGTTCCAATCCTCTCTCCTTCTTCCTTCTCCCCTGACTGCCTGAAGCAGGGTTTTTTATTAGGTTGCTAACAGGGCCTTAATTGACTATAGGTGCTCCAACTAACCACTGTAGCAACCCTCCCTAATCTACAGGTAACCATGCCTTAATTAGCCTAGGGCATATATATTTCCCTCTACCACTCTCCCACTGCTCCCTAGCCCTCCTGTATCACACAAGATAGAAATGTAGAAACAACTACTACCCAGAAATGAGTTAGCATACAGTGGCCCCATTCAGCCAATGACACTCCTTCTTTTATAGCCAGATGCATCTGTCTCCCCCACGGACCTATTAATATTAAAGAGATTCCCTAGTGTAACGAGTTTGCTATGTACAAACAATTGTCCAAGATCACTGTCTGCAACAGATGATAGACAGGAATGCATATTAAATTCAAACATACATTTTCTTTTTAAACAGGCACAGTGATTGTTATAGTTGCATTTCCAATTACCCTGCTGTTCAGCATACTGATCATCTGAAGTATTCTCTAGTGAGTGGCAGGCAGAAATGGCAGGACGCAGTACTTAGAGCACTGACTGCAATCCCAAAAAAAGACACTCTCCCTTCCACCCCCTTCCCTCCCCCCAGCAAGACACCAGAAGTACCAGAAGTAGCTGGAACTTGACTTGTACAACACTCCTTCCACAAAACTGATCCTGTCTCCTTTTCAACTGACGGGAGCAGGGCTGGCTCCAGGCAGGAGCTTGGCAAGCAGGTGCTTGGGGCGGCCACTCCAGAGAGGGGCAGTATGTTCAGCTATTCGGCGGCAATTCGGCGGACGGTCCCTCACTCCCGCTCGGAGCGAAGGACCTCCCGCCGAATTGCCGCCGCAGATCGCAATCGCCGGGATTTTTTTTTGGCTGCTTGGGGCGGCAAAAACCCTGGAGCCGGCCCTGGATGGGAGATATATATGCAGCAGGGAGACTTATGGAATAGCATACACTGATTGGGAAGAACGAGGTGTTATGAAACACTATTCCACAACATGATGTTCACCATTAATATTATGGCAGAGCTTAGATGTCCCAACTAATCTCAGGGCCCACTGTGGCAGGCACTGTCCAGAAAAGGAAGCAGTCCCTGTCCCAAAGAGATTACAGTCTGAAGGTGAGAGCGGAAAGAGAGGCACTGAGAGGGACTCAGGAAGAGAATAGAGAGGAAGAGAATGCAGGTCTCCCAAGTTCTAGGTAGACTACGCAGCCTTCCATTGCTAATGGCTGCCAAGGACTGTATATGGAATAAACCCAGCTCTGATGGATAGTCCCATGATCATTTTTGCAAAGTCCTGCTGCATGTCTGGTCTATTACCTAGGTCTAAGCAGTCAGAGGGCTGCATGTGATAGCAGGGGACTGAAGTCAATAACCCAGCAGGTCCCCCCTCCCCCCAGGCCTAAATTCTTATGTAGGTACCCTGTCCCCCTGTGTGATTGCCACACCTTTTCATATTTCTGGGTGGGAGCCTGCCAGTTCTCATCAGGGGCCTGATTCTGATCTCACACAAGAGGCAATAAAAACAAAACCCAATTACTGTTGATGCTGTGATTTTCACCTGCTGCCAAAAGCACCCAACATGTACCTGTCTGACAGTCGATAATTCATTATGAAAGGTACGATCCATCAGCAGTGCTGTGATTTAATAGAAAGTCTGGTGATATTTAACGATTCTCTTAAAGCCCCAGCACCCAGACTCGTGTGAGTAGGTGAGAATCTCAGCTTTCATTTAAAAAAATATATATAAACACAGTTCTAGTATGTGTGGCAGCAGAGTAAAGTTTGAAAATGTGAATTCTAAAGGCTCCAACACCAGCAGGCCAATTAAAAGAAACCCAAAGTTATTATTTTTCAAAATCTCATGATTTTTAAGCTAATCTCATGAGTTTTAGGGGCTCTTTTGGGAACGACAGCATACCTGTGGCTGATGAACCTTCCATGAACGGTAATGTGTGAGTTAATCTAGGTCACCCCCGTTCAATAATTTACCCCTCACCCTTCCTGAAACCAACCCCTCGAATACCCACTCAAAGCCATTACACCAGAGCTGACTGGAATGCTTTTGTCCATCAGAAAATATTGTTTTGACAGAAGTATTTTTATTCGCCAAACAGAATTTTCCACTAGAAAAGTGTTCCATCAACATTTTTCGACCACCTCTAGCTGAGATGTACCTTTCACTGCTTTGGTTATAGGTGCCTCACTAGATATCTTCATGACCCTGTGAGCATATATGAAGTAACAGCTGCCATTCCTCAGGCAGGGCAAGTCACTCATTGTGCTACTCTTTTAGACCCCTTTGCCCACTTCATGAAGACTGGGTATACTGCCACTGACTTCTGATTTCAGGAGTGATGTATTGGGTATTGTTCCCTCCATCTCCCATGGAAACGGGAGTATGACCAGAGTTCCTTTTCAGATGTGATCCTTATGAGAGAACTAGAAATAATATCTCTGCAAGTGATAATTAAAAAAGCATCCTCTCCATTTAGGACCATCCCTTTCATCTATGTCTAAAACAAAAATTGAAAAGACCGTGATAGTTTTGCCACCAATGCCAGCCCTAAGCCCCAGGCGGAAGGTAAATTCTCCAGAGCCAGTTAAACAGGGAAGAAACTTATATATACATTGTAGGAAAACACGGTTAAAGAATCTTTGTTTCTAAAGCTATTAAGCATCGGGCCTGTGTGCAGGGAAAGGAGCTAGCACTGCTGCTGCAGCAAAAACAAACAGCAACCCAACAGGAAACTTCAGCAGAAGCACCTCACTCTTCAGTGAACAGCATTGTGTATGCATCTGTGTTCCCAGGGGGTCCTACCCCATGTGTGCATATTAATATGCTGCCTGTCAAGATTCCATTTCCAGCAAGCACCGAAGAAAGGTTTGGCAGGGACAGGGTTTGAACTCTGGAAATATGAGGGAGATTACTTTAGGACTGACTTGCTAAGATTAAAGTGCAGTTCTACACTGAAAAATGACTCGGTTAAAAACTGCACCATCTTACTCAATAGAGCTGCTTCCTAGAAGAAATTCAACCCCGCAGGAAGGGCCAGTATAAGGTCAGTGCACCACTTAAGCCTCACTTAAGTCCTTAAAATAATATTTAGGTGAGACTTAAGTGGCACTTGTCCAGACTCCGTGCACAAATGTACTTCATCCTTTACATGTATTCATAGATTTTTAAGGTGAGAAGGAACATTGTGATTGTAACAGAAGCCACAGAATTTTACCCAGCCATTCATCTAATAACCTTTGGATGTTTTGAGCATAACTAACGGCTAATTGCCCTCACTGTTAAAAATTTGTCTCCTGCATGTGACTTGCATAATCTTTATACACCAGCAAGAACCAAGCTTGATTTTCAGATCCCAGGTTGAGGTGGCAGAACTGGGAGATCAGGAAAAAAGACACTGGTTTATTTCTGTGATGAACAAGTTTGATCTGGAAGCTGTTGAGATACAATAAAACATGGAATCTCGAGATGTATTCTCACACAGTCACTTCACACAGGAGAATCACATTTTCAGATTAACAACAAATGATAACATTAATTCAGGGACATCCTGTGGCCTACATTATACAGGAGGTCAGATTGGATGATCACAATGATTCCTCTGGCCTTATAATCTATAACTGACTGAAAAGGTTGAAGTAATACATGAAAATCCTGATCTGTTGAATTTTTTTAATTAATATATATAATTATTTCTAACTTCAGGCATTTTGTAATGTGTTTTCCTAGCCTGGTTATTAAAGAAAAAACTATGCAATTATAACAAAATATAATATTTATCTCATTTTACATCCCAAGAATGGCGTGAAGAGCAGACCAAATTCTATAACAATCCCTGTCTGTTCTAACACATATTAGTGAAATGGGACAATCTCAGACTGCAGGGATGCTAAACACTTAGTGACCCAGAACTTTACCATTATTTCTCTCTTCTGCAATTCCCTGCACTCCGCTTGCAAGTGTCTGATTTGCCTAATCAATGTGGAAGTCCCTGTGCTCTGATTGGGTAATAAAGGCTGTCAACCAGCCAGAGTGTTGGGATTTGCATAATGGTTATTTTGCAATCAGCAGACTCTGTGTATGTTGTGCATACGTTTGCTTCAATTGATTCCTCTACTTGTCGTTTGCATGGCGGCAGGACTTCTCTGATAACAATAAGTGGTCTTGGAGTTTCATTCCCTCTCATGGAAGCAAAGAAACATCCACATTTGCAGGGGAGAGAAGGGAAAGAATGAACAAAAAGAAAAGGGAATGTGGCTGTAAAACTATGGAAAGGGAAGTTGGTGTTGAAAGCCCTCAGTTCGTCTCCTTGCCTGTGATTTCTTCTGTTGACTCAACAGGAGCAAGCTTTGGCTTTTCCTCTCATCCCTAATTCCTTTGCTAAAGGATCAGGGCTCTCATCCACACAGCTGGCATCAATATCATTTTCTCTTGCTTATTTTTACACAAGGAATGCCTGTTCCTTTCAATTCATTATTGAAACAAGGTAAAACACAAAGATGCTGCAATCTGAGAAATAAAGCCTGTCTGGAGGGTAGAGAGGTGGGAAATCAGAGGAAGAAACAGAAGGAGAGAGAAAGTCCAAAAAAGATGACCATAGAGTGTAAAAATATGGTAGTATCTCTTTAAGTAGTTTGTGATTCCTCCAGTGGTGCTCAATGTGTTCTGTGCTGTAGAAGCTCCCTGAAACCAATCAGAGCAGAAGTGTGAATCTAGCGAGGCTCGGCATACTTGTATATTTTATAAACAACTATTTGAGTTACAGTCAGAGATGAGTTATTTGGGACCCAGCTGTGCTTGTTTCTTCATATTGTCTGTTGTGTAAAAAGGAGAAGAGCTGCGGAAACCACAACAGCAAAAGACAATTTACCATTCAGTAGTTACACCGGGAGCCTGAGCGAAGGAGTTCTACTCCACTAGAGTGGATCAATATTTGGAACGTTGGTCATCACAGTTTCAGGGATGTCACCTGTATTCCCCGTCCACTCCTGGAAAGCCCAGTCAGGTCTCAGGTCTCCAACCATCATCTGTCTCTGGGCAGGGACCCTGGTCCTACTCCGACTGCGGGTTATAAGGCTGCAGTATCCCCACCAAGCCTGTCTACTAAAGGCCAGTGCCTGGGCTGGGCTCTCTCTCCAAGGACAACAACAGGGTTTTTACCAGTGACCACACAACTCTCTCAGAGCACCTTTATTTTAAGGACAACAAAGCATACCAAAAAACAATTACAAACAATTAAGTAATAATTAAAAAAATAATTGATAAAATAATTAATGTAATAATAATATAATAAAATAATAATAAATAGTTCCTATATG
This sequence comes from Terrapene triunguis, assembly GCF_002925995.2. Lineage (NCBI taxonomy): Eukaryota > Metazoa > Chordata > Testudines > Emydidae > Terrapene > Terrapene triunguis. Next base: position 92,409,415 of record NW_020664417.1, on the reverse strand, counting down.
GTCCATCTTCCACATGGGAATCTGGTAGGCCAACATCCCTTCCAACCCTTCAGCAAGTGTTTGGGCCTGTCCTTGCATAGAAAGTCCTGTCTGATTGCTGAAACAAAAGGAAGACAGTGTGTCTGTCAAGCTCATCCTTACACATCAAAAGACCCCCTTTTTGTTTGTTCCTAGCCTTGGAAAACCCAGCCAGAACCAGGGGGTGGAACTTCTCTGGTGTTTATAATCCCAGAAGTAATCATCCCCTACTGTTTTTAGTTCTAGCAGGAGCTGTGGTAACCATGTCTCATGTTGTAGAACACAATCATACACGAACCATTCATAAATGTAACACAATGGCTCACAAAACACGGTGTGGGATTGCCTATCTGTCACATTGGGGACAGAAACAGAGATGGGGCAAAGTGCAATCTTCTTCACAAAACATTTTTGACCAAGTCTAGTCTTAGCTACAGTAAGGTGGAAATCAAATACCAAATAGAGGATAGGAAAGAGCATGCAAGGACTAAAACAGTCAATATTTGTCACAAAAAAGTGCACAATTTTAATCATCATCTCTAATATACACTAACCTTGGGCCTGGTCCTGCAAGCACTTTCTACCCACCTTAATGTAGAGGTTGCTCCACCATTAGCAAAGAGGAGATAATAAGACAGAAAATATCATAATGCCACTTCATAAATCCATGGTATACTCACACCTGGAATAATGCATGAAGTTCTGGTTGCCCCATCTCAAAAAAAAGAAAAGAAAGAAAGATATATTAGTATTCAAAAAGGTATAAAGAAGGGCAACAAAAATTATTTGGGATATGGCACAGCTTCCATATGAGGAGAGATTAAAAAGAATGGGACTGTTCAGGTTGGAAAAGAGGCCACTAACGGGGGATATGGTAGAGGTCTATAAAATCATGACTGGTGTGGAGAAGGTGACTAGGGAAGTGTTATTTATTCCACACAAGAACAAGGGGTCACCCAATTAAATTAATAGGCAGCAGGTTTAAAACAAACAAAAAAAAGTATTTCTTCACACAATGTACAGTCAACCTTTGGAACTCTTTGCCAGGGGATGTGGTGAAGGTATAAGTGAGTTCAAAAAAGAATTAGATAGGTTCATGGAGGATAGAGCCAAGATGGTCAAGAGCCAAGCCATGATCTAGGTGTCCCCAAACCCCTGGTTACCAGAAGGTGGGACTGGCAGAAATGGGATGGTTCACTCAATGATTGCCCTGTTCTGCACATTCCCTCTGATGCATCTGGCACCAGCCACTGTCAGAAGACAAGATACTGGTAGATGGACCATTGCTCTGATCCAGTATGGCTATTCTGGTCAGAGGTGTACAGCGGGCCCACCACAGTCCCAGACTGCACGTCAGGGGGATCTAGTCATATAGTGTGTTAGGGTCTTAGGGATTGGATTGTTTTGGCCTTGTTTTGAAAGGGATTAGCTTGTTTTTTGGCTTATTGTGAAAGTCGGGGTGCTTATTTACTGCGTGAAAGTTGGCAACTGTGACTACAATCAGTTGTGTTTATGGATCAAGCCCTATTTTGTAAGCATAAGGGTTAACTTGTACATATTTAACATGCTTTTCCTTAGAGCCATGGGAGCTTGTGAACTCCAAGGCCTTTATACAGCACCCATTTCTATAGCATCTGAGCATTTCATAAACTTTTAACATATTTATCCTCACAATACCCCTGTGAGTTAAGGAAGTGCTATCATCCCCAGTTCACAGAGAGACTAACTGGCTTGACAAAGGTCTCAGGAAATCTGTGGTAAAGCAAGGATTTTAACTAATACAATCACCATTGGCCCACCATTCCTCTCTGAACAGAACTGATTACATAGGTCCATAGAACAGTCATCAGAAGCTTCTGCTACAGAATTAGTTGCCCTCTCTCCCATACACACGTTTCATCTGTTTCAGGCTTCCCAAGGGGCTTTGATTTCCCTTCCTGTATCTGCTAGAATGACAATCGCAATCCCCAGAAGATTAGCACTTTACACCCACTCTGCTCGCACTTGAACTCAGGTTTCAGTCAGTCTCATCATCAGCAGAGACAAGCTGAAAGGGACTCAATTTACAAACTCACCTTCTTGGCCCTAAACTGAGGACTGAAATGCAAAAATCAAGTTGGCAGCTCAGTCCTGTCATTCTCTATCAGTCACGCCAATGCATTGGACCACATTGTTAGCAGTTCTGCAGGGACAAAGGGTACACAACCCCCCTCTTCTGCGTTGGCTTAGGAAGCAGGGCCAGAGCACTGAACCAAGGCATTGTTCATCTCTCTGTGTGTACAGGGAGTGACGGAGGTTGAGTGAAGTAAAGTGCCCTCCTAGGTCCGTGTGGGAAGACATACTGCAGTGCCATAAATGCCATGATTTTGCCCTCTACCTTTTAGCTGCATCAACTCCTTTTAAAAGCAAAGCATCACACACAGCCAGGATTCATCCTGTGGGGTTTTGTGTGTGTGTGTGTGTGTGTGTGTGTGTGTGTGTGTGTGTGTGTGTGTGTGGCCTCTGGGAGATTGTTCCTTTCAACTAGATCATAGAAAAAAATAATATTCATCTGCTGCCAGCAGACATTCTAGGATGACCAGGTGTCCGGTTTTGGGCCGTTAAAAGTCTGGGCGGTGGTGCTATGGCGCTAAGGCAGGATAGTCCCTACCTGTCCTGGCTGGCACCATGCCGCACTATGGAAGCGGCCAGCAGGTCCGGCTCCTAGGCAGGGGAGCCACGGGGCTCCGCACGCTGCCCCCACCCCGAACACTGGCTCCGTACTCCCCTTGGCCGGAAACCGGCCGATGGGAGCTCAGGGGGGGCAGTGCCTACGTGTGAGAGCAGTGCATGGAGCCTCCAGCCCCCCGCCCCCGCCTAGGATCCAGACCTGCTGGCTACAGCCTGCCTTAGCCCTGCCACTGCACCATTGACCAGGAGCTGCCCAAGGTAAGACCACACTCCAACCCCGAGCCCCAACTGCCTGCCCCAGCCCTGACTCCCCTCAAGCCCAGAGTACCCTCCTGCACCCCAAACCCCTCATCCCTGGCCCCATCCCAGAGCCCACACTCCCATCCCAGAGCCCTCACCCCCCATACCCCAATCCCCTGCCTGAGTCCTGAGCCCCCTCCCAAACCTTGAACCCCTCATCCCCAGCCCCACCCCAGAGCCATCACCCCCTCCTGCACCCCAACCCCCTGCCTCAACCCACAGCCCTCTCCCACATTCCAAATCCCTCGGCTCCACCCCCCAGCCTGGAGCCCCCTCCTGCACCCCAAATCCCTGGTGGCTGGAGGAACATACAGTGTTGTATTGTTTCCTCTGGCTAGGCTTGCTTTTCCATGGTTAAATTCTTCATGGAACATCCACCACTGCTGAGTCACAGTGCTGCCTTCATTCCCTGGCCCTGCACAGGTAGCCAACATGGCATCACCTCTAATTTCCTGCAACTGGCCCCAGATTTCCAATCACATGGTGCAGCCAACAAGACTCTTGGACCTAAAGTGTCCTTTTGGTTACGCTCATTCATAAACATCTATTTCCATGTACAGTGCTCCTGGCTTCAACATCACAGCATGGGAGGCCTGGGGGAGGGAACTTGTCAGCAGAAGAGTCCAGGCACTAAACCCGAATGAGACCTCCTTTTGTCTCTCCTCACTGTTCAAACAGGAAATTAGTCCTTCCTCCGTCCTCCTTTCTTCCCCTCGGAGCGACAGGAAACATGCTGAAGCTGTTGCATAGACGCCCAAGTACTTACTACAAATCTCACAAGTGAGTTTATACTTATTAATAGAGCACCTGAGAATTGAACATTGAACCATCAATGATCTCCTCGCTAAGCAAAGGCTTCTCAAGCACATTACTAAGAAGGTATTTGTTCATGCAGAACTTCGCCTCCCGCACAGCATAATCAGACAAGTCTATTTTGGTTTTGAAATTCAAAAAGCTACAACAAACCCTGCTGTGACTGTAGCTTAGAGAAATAGCGTGTGCTGCTTTTTCATTCTCCTAGCCTCACGGAGCTTATTCTGAAGAGCAGAAGCTCCCAGGTATTATTCCAGCAGCCAAGAATAGCCAGAGCACAGCAGCTCTCCAACTGCACCCCTGTGATGAGAACAGTGCCAGCCCTAAAACCAAATCACACCTCAGGCAAGGAGCGTCTTTGGCGCCCCACCTCCATTTGTTAAATTTTTGAATACCATTTGTTTAATTGCATTTATGGCCTATTTCATGACTTTGATGCACGATTTGCATGCATGATTTGTCCCTGTCATATAAGACGATAAATTTGCATCTTAGGAACTTTTTGCTTCCTATACTGAGCTTTTTCAGGGGCATCTTTTATTTTCTATGGGGGGAAAACAGACAGTATTAGTGAAAGCAAAAGTCTATGTTCTGCAGTCTTAGAAAGTCATCAAATATTATGTGTTAAGCATTGCAAAAGAAGTAACAGAATTTCTTTTATATTGTTGTGTAGATTGGGATTCGATAGATATCTCTGGCATCTCATTAAATATGTCCTTTATTAGTCACCGCTTACACTCTTCAAGTCTTAAAACACAAGTACACTTTCACAATAACACAATAAAACAAAGTTAACAATATTGCAGCTGGTCTCTCACTTCACTTCACTCTTATAGTTCACTGACTGACTGGCAACACCCTGCCCCTTATATACCCATGAGGGCAGGGCTGTCAACATTTTAGGAGGTGAGGAAAATGTAGTTCTGAGGAAGTCTGGAAGGTTCCATGAGATTCTACAAGGTTCCAGAACATTCTAGGAGGTTAGTGAAAAATGAATCCATATACGGAATACCTGAAACATTTTCCTTTAAACATTCTATTTTCCCTTTTGTTGCTAACAACAACATTCCAGGTGGTCGACTGGGTCACCTGTGCCTAAAGTTGGCCCTGGATGAGAGTATGCCCAAAAAAAAAAAAGATATAAAAAGCACCCATTGAAACTGGACTTAAAGCATCTCTGGGTATGTCTACACTACAATAAACAGGGCTTGGCCTACGAGGCTAACAATTGTAGTTTAGACATTTGGGTCCAGGTTCTGAAACAGAGGGTCTCAGAGCTCGGGCTCCAGCCTGAGTCCAAACGACTACACTGCTATTTTCAGCCCTGCAGCTGAGTCAGTTGACCACGGCTCCGAGTGCCATAGGTTCTTTATTGCAGTGTAGATGTACCCTTTGAAAGCCCAGTTGTACCCTCCTATCTCTTGATGAATGGTATTTTTCTGCACAGCTGTTCACACTGGACTGGCCTGTGAGTTGGCCTACATGCCTGTGCAGAGGTATAAAGAGCAGCAAGAACTTCTCTCAAACCCTGGCATAAGCCACCTGCATCTTTGGGTTGGATGTGCAGGACAAAGCGGTTGCCACTTGCCTTCTTACTGCCCTTCCCACCCCACAGGAGGCGGACAGGAAATGGAGGAGTGGGGCAGGGGCCAGGACAGCTGATCTGGCCTGGATGGCATCATTACTTTATGCTGATATAGACCAGCAACATGCTATTAACTCCCTCACCCATCCCCAGAGCGAGGGGGAAGTGGGAAGGGAATTGTGACTCAGAGGGGTGTCTCTAAAGGCACAGTCTAGCCTGCTGATATCAATGGGATTATTTGTGGAGTAAAGGCCCAGTGAGTAAGGGTTAGCGAATCAGGCTCATTGGGCAAGATTGTGCCAGTAGCTTTGCCCATAGTAAAGGCAATACTGAGCTGCATTGCCCCAGGTGGAAGACTGGGTAGCACTCTACTTCAGTGGGGCAGAATGTTGCATGGTAGGAGCACAAACTGCTGCATTCGTTTAATGGGCATAACGTACTCTACCTCACAGAGTGGCCAATCAGTTCTGCTGGCTGGCAGGTAGAGGGCAGTGGAGCTATACCTCAGGCCATCCCCCACCGTCATCCTGGCAAGTTGCTCCCACCGGGAAACAATGTGGCAAAAAAAAGCGTCATATAAAGGGCTAATCCGTAGATTTCAAAGTGCTTTACCAAGGGGGTCAGCAGCATCCCCATTTTACATATTGGGAAACTGAGGCACAGAGCAGTGACATGAGTTGCCCAAGGTCACCCAGCAGGTCAGAGCTAGGAACAGAACCCAGGTCTCCTGATTCCCAGACCATGGTAGAGAACAGCAGCTGTGATGCTGGGCAGTTCTTATATAGGTTGTGCAAGAAGTGAGGAGGCATTTTGCGCAACCACTGTGAGGCCATTTAAGTTGGGGGGGATGATGTATCCCTATATTCCTTTTTGTTTTCACTTGAATAAGTCATTTTATAGGGCACATGGTGCTGAAGAATCACATGGCCCAGCATTCAGTATTTATTGCACTTTTTGTTGCTGTTTATTATTTTTCAGATTTGAGAACCAAAATCGAGAGGGTTATGAGCAGCTCTGCTTTGGAGGCATATAAAAAACCTAAATGCATCAAAAAACAATATATAAAGCCATGGAAAGCTCGTCTGGAGAGCATGCACCATATATATGTTCAGAGTCATCATTGGCACTGCTTATTTATGTACTGGGGTAATTGTCACTTTACCATGTTATTGCACTGCCCAAAACGGTGATTTCACAGCAGGAAGAAAAGGAAATAAGCCAGCAGAGGTTTGATCTGAGATTACAAAGTTCCTGATTCCCTGCTCAGTTGTTATTTCTACATGTGGTAGAGCCTATGGGCCCTCATAGAGGACCAGGGTGCCATTGTGCTAGACATTGTATAAGCACTTATTGAAAAGGCATTCTCTGCCCCAAATTGAATCCTGACCAGGTTATAACAGAACGTAACAAGCGAATGACACAAACAAAGGGCAGATGGGGAAGAAGAGGGGAGACAGTCAGCCAAGCATAGCTCAGCTTGACTTACTCTAGTTTTATGTTGCTTTATGTCTATTCTCTGATCCTCAGCTGTCACAGTTTGGTGTGGGTCCTTGGAAGGCAATGGAGCCCTACCGGTTTATACCCATTGATAATCTGGTTCTTTAACTGTAATGTGTGTTGCTCCTGATTTGTACCAGAGAATCAGCCCAGGAACTCAATTGTATTTACCAAACTTGGGTCTGATTTTGCATTTGTCTACACCAGTGTTAAGACACTGCCACTCCGTTGAAAGCAACGGTGATACGGTAGCGTAACTCTGGTGTCAGTGAATGGAGAAACAGGCCCCTTGAATCCAGCTTCATCCTCTGGGCAAAACAAACTGGTTCTTGATTAACCATTTCTCCATAGACCCAGTCCTCTCTCCCTTGTCACGCTTGCTTTGGGATGGATTTGCAGACTGCAGAGCTATTCTTGGACAACTACTATACAGTGAAGCAAGACATGATGATAGATCAAATCCTACATCCCCATCCAAGTGATGGCCTCTAGTAAAATCAGCATAAAACTTGAATAAGGCAGTGGTGAATCAGGCTCTTATTCTGCATCAGGAAACAGAGTAGCCTATTACTATTGCAATTTTTATATTATAGGATAAAATAGTTTAATCAAAACCAAAGATAATATAATGGGCTGTAAGTCATAAAATCCCTTGGGCAGCTCATATGTATCTGTGGGTTTTACCCTGCCACCCATCATCATGGAATGCAGCTGCCCTCCATGTGAAAATCAATAGCAAAGTCCACAGCAGACTTCATGGAGGCTCTGGCATTTCTCCCTTTTTGAAGTCAAAACCCTGCTTTTTGGCAGGTAGGGGATGATTGTGAGAGGTTTTGGAACAGAGGGGACTGTCTGAATGATGAGTTTCACTATAATCAGGCTTTCAGAAAAAAAATTAACATTGTCTATGCCAGAGCTTTTCCCTGTGTTGGCTGAATCTGCTATTTTACTTGACTTACACATCCCTTATGGGCTTGATGACAAAATAACTTCTTATGAAAAGAGCAAGAGATCGCTCAAGAATATAGCATATTAAAATATAGGCTCATTTGTTATTGGTGCATTGTGCATTATGGGAGTTAACTGATATAAAGTGCCAAGCTATGAGGAGTTTCAGAGTAGCAGCCGTGTTAGTCTGTATCCGCAAAAAGAACAGGAGTACTTGTGGCACCTTAGAGACTAACAAATTTATTAGAGCATAAGCTTTCGTGGGCTACAACCCACTTCTTCGGATGCATATGCTATGAGGAAACATTTGTAATAGTGTCTTGACAGTGGCCTAATGCCCCCAAACATCTGTCCTTCGTCATGAATACATACAACCCCCCGAGAAAGTTTAAAACAACTGGCTTACCCTGGATGTGCCCTGAAAAAAAACAGCAGAAATGCCGATATGCAATACAGTAAAATCTGAAGATATACAGCGCAGTCCTGAATGGCATTATCATCTCATAGAATGAGGCATGAGTTCATTGAAATGCTAGCAGCACACAAGTAGCTGTTATTGAGCCAGAAGTAGATAAAGCAACAACACAGAGTCCAATCATATAATTCTTCCCCCAGATTTCTCCAGCTTTTTTCAGAGGATGGATTGCATCTAAATATAAAATCACGAAGTTAGTGAACAGAGTAAACGTGGTGCTTACCTTATCACAGAGCTACCATAATTGTTTTGTTTTGACAACATTTAACTAAGTATCAAGGTAGTATAGAACAATACGAGGGAGGAAATGGAACAGCTAGCTTCATTTCAGCAGGAATTGGAGCTATCCTAGATACAACAAAATACTGCAATAAATTTGTGACTCCCAAGGATCTTCACATGCACACCTTGGCTTCCAGAAACCTCCTGGTGACAGCAGGTGAAAATCAGATCTTCCTATTCTCAGAGCACTGGCCTCTAGACTGGAGCGAAAGGACAATCTCCATTCATTGCTGGCAGTATAGAACATTGTGACACACTCTTGAAAAGTTCCAGACCAATCCAGAAGAGGGCAGTGGTCTACATGCACATTAGTTCATTGTCACACTATGTGTCACAGGAAAGGAAAGTGAAATAAAGCAAGTGTCAATTTGGAGAGTAAAGCCCGATTCTGCTGAGCCATGAAGTCATCTACATAGCTAAGCTACTTAACCACGAGATCCAAGGGAGAAGGGTCGTGGACAGAATACACTGCACTCCAGCTGGTGGGTGTCCCTTTGGAACCACAGCCACCTGAATGTCATTTACAGCACCTTTGGGGTTACTCTAAACCACGCTGGATAGTGAAGAGACCCCAGGCTAGAATCAGGGAACCACAAATGGCAGCCTCAGGTGCAGTTGTACAGCTGAAGATTGAGGACACTGACACAGAGTTACCATTGGTATCTTTTCTGACATCGGCAAGGAAATCCCACTGCAAATTCTACTGCATGCAGTACCATGGATAGATCAGGTTCCCCAGCAGTGTTCTCGATTGGTGGTCCCTCTCTAGGTAGGCAATGGGATCTTTTCCACTCTGATTATGGAAACTTTCACTGTATATTTTACCACAACTCTCCTGAGGTTGCTGAACTACACACAGTACACTGTAACACAGCAGGAGTTGAGTGAAATTACATAATCCTTCTTGTACCTATTCAGAGCTGCATAGATTTTCTTCAAAGACATTTTGCCTCTTTATCTTAAGTCTGATCTATAGTTCAATGATTTTGATAATTAATAAGCCTCCATGCTTCTATATAACCCTATCTTTTGCTGCTGGATGACAAGTTTATTTTTGACTGGATACTTTAATCTGAATGTCTTGATTAAACTGTATTTCTTTATTTGATAGGATTGCTTTGCAACATGGTCTCTCAGAGTTTTGATATCAAATCTGTTTTGCTTCCCCACCCTTTTCTCCTGTTGTTTTATTAGGTTGTTGGTGTTTGTTCAGATGCAATGAATTCTGTCTAATCTCTCTCTGTATATCGTGTTTGCTGTAGGTGGGGAAAGCGGTATAGGCAACAGCACCAGAAAAATGAAAAGAAATGAAAGAAAGCAGGCCCACAAATCAACTAGTAAGAATTAATTTTCACTTCCTGTACCAACGTACTGTATGGCATCCATGTGATCTTTTAAATTGCTGTCTCAGTCCAGAACTCCAGAGGTACTTGTATTTCAGGGGCAAACTAAAGAGCCTTGTGTGTAGTTTCTGCACTAGTTGTACATAGTATAATCGTAACAGACCATCAACTTCAAAATCATCTTCATTTATGGATGGGACCTTGGAGGCATATATGGGACAGCAGTTAAATCGTTATGAGTTATAGTTTGGTCATTTTTTCAGGGTAAGGAAAACACTGCTGTAGTTCCAGCTAAGCAAGATAAGCATGGGATTTGACCAGAGCGTATGGGCGATTGACCCAATACTAGCCTGGAAACTTGATTCCAAATGAAAGATTATCCATCATTTTGGAACAATCTGAAAAGACAGCCGAACATTACCTCTGTGTGGCAATTTACCGTGACAAAAGGAACGTATAGTTGATGACAGGGATAAAAGTCCACGTGCACTTACACTCCTTTGATTAGCCACAGCAAAGATGCAAGATGCTGTTGGAGATATGCAAAAATGGATCCAAATCCCCTACAAAGTGCAACATGTTCTACAGAGCAAACACAGTTAGGTTGCTGCAAACATGAATGCATCACAGACACCTGCTGCTTGCACAGAGCTGTATGTCTGCCACTTGCATGATAAGATAGGGGAGTTTACCGCATTAGAAAAAAGAACGAGGAGTACTTGTGGCACCTTAGAAACTAACAAATTTATCTGGGCATAAGCTTTCATGGGCTAAAACCCACTTCATCAGATGCATGCAGCATTAGAGTGCAGCATGTATACACATATTCTACATAGTGCCCTATAGTGGTGGAATAAGTTAATTGCATTTGGGTTTAAGTGAAGACATTCTGAAAGCAGCAGGTATGTTATGAGGCAGCGTGTGAGTGAGACACAGAAAAGGAAAATGTTCTGAGGTCTTCCTGGTTTTGACCATGATTCATCTTAGAACAAGTGAGGTCTTAGGGAGCGAGACACAGGGGAGCTGGGCTCAATTCTTTGCTCTGCCACAAACTTCCTATGTGACAGGTCACTTTACCTCTGTACCTCAGCTGCCCCTTTGCATCATCATCCATGTTCCTCACACAATAAAGGGGCAGGAATGTAAAGATGCCAGGTTTGTGGCAGGCTAATACAGTGATGGTTCATGTCCCCTTTAAGGTACGCGCATGTGTGGCCATTGGGAGAAAATTCAGCTTCCGTTGAGAGCGGAACGTGTCTCACGGCCTGCTGCCTGTAGTGTGGCTGCTGAGATAATAAAGTGAGGTTGGGTGAGAGAACTGAAGGGAAGAGAAATCCAGTGACACTAAACAGGAGAGGGACAGTAACGTATAAGGGAGAGGCTGGGGAATATCTTGAAGATCTTATCATGGGTCAAAAAAAATGAAACTATACATACAAAACGATGGGGTCTAAATTAACTGTTAACACTCATGAAAGAGATCTTGGAATCATTGTGGAAAGTTCTCTGAAAACATCTGCTCAATGTGCAGCTGTGGTCAAGAAAGCCAACAGAATGTTAGGACCCATTAGGAAAGGCAGAAAATATCCTAGTGCCATTATATAAATTCATGGATCATTCCACACCTGAAATACCACATGCAGTTCTGGTTGCCCCATCTTGAAAAAAATGTATTAGAATTGGAAAGGTACAGAGAAAAATGGCTTGAATGCTGGAAGGCTGTTTGTAAGCAGCCCAGGTGGGAACTCCTTCAGCAAAGCATTGGAAGGCACCCAAGGCTTCAGAGAAGGGGTGACACAGCTGCTCACTGGTCTGGATTGTATCCTGGTGTGTCACATGTAGTATGGCAATTCTTATGAAATGCAAAAAGTAAACATGAATAGTGAAAAGCAGAATCATATGCCCATGCAGAGTTGACTACAGGACTGGAACAAAAGTGAAGAGGAGCACAAAGTACTCAGCACTTCACAAGGTTGGGTGCCAGGAGTGCAACCAACAAGTGTGTCACAGATTCTCACTATGCCCCATTTACAGCAGCTATGAGTCTGTTACAGCCTCAGCTAGCGACCCATAACTCCAGCTGTAATAGCTCGAGCTTTTCGATTCCTTGTGGCCATCACAGCAGCATGTCTTCGGGGAGTATAAAGAACAGGAGTACTTGTGGCACCTTAGAGACTAACAAATGGCTTGCAGGATGCAGTCCATAATTCCTATTCCTTGCACCATGTCTACTAAACACGTGGAGAAGTTTGCCTTGCCAAAAAACCAAACCAAAAGCAGAATAAAAAAACCCACATACACTTCTTTAGGAATAATATCAAAAATAAAATGTAGCACTTTTAAACATCAAAGTGCTTTGCAAACTTTAACTAATTAGCATTGACTAAAGTACACACAGTGTTTTTATGTTTATTTAATGGATTAAGAGGTTTCCCCCCATGCCTAGTAATTAACATAATGTTACAAATGCACTTTAACTATGCGTAAAATAGAATAAATATTTTTGCAATGTTTTGATTTAAACAAGCATTTAATGAAGCTTATTAAGACATACCATATGTTTTGCATATGATAGTACACCTCCTCTTGAGGTTTTAAACTTTATTTGACACAGGCAGCACAGTATGTAATTGAATCAAAATTACAGATGAAATGAATTATTATTAAAAGTACATTAACATTCTAACAAATGCTTAGAAATTTTGATGGCACTTAATGAGGAATTGTAGGTGAAAGGGTGACTAGCACCCTTCAGAGAGCACTGGGCACCTGGCAGGACTGGGCCTACCATATTATTTGGAGTTTTTGCTATTCCTCCTATTGGGAGCAGTAACATGGAAAGATACCATAATCTGCATTCTGCTCCAACAGGGATGAAGCCAAGCACTACACACTATACAAGTTAGATTTGAATAATGGAATGCTAATGATTTGTAGATTGTAAAGCAAGAATGAACCATTTAATCTGACCTCCTGTATAACACAGGCCATAGAACTTTGTCCAATTGTTGCTGTATTGAGCCAAGGAACTTGTGTTTGACTAGAGCATATCTGCTAGAAAGACATTGATTGAAAGACTTGAAGAGATGGTGAATCCACCACTTCCCTTGGTAGTTTTTTCCAAAGGTTAATCACCCTCACTATTAAAAATGGGTGATGTCTCATGCCGAAAGGTACAAAATAGCAGTGGTGGGCACCTTGTGCACCCGACGACCTTGTGGGAAAGGTTCACTCTATGCAAAGAGGAAGCAACATTTGGGTTCAAGCCACTCCTGGAGACAATGGATTGCTCTTTTCCCTTGGATTCAGAATCTGCACTCAGAATCTACTCCTTCTGTGCAGTCAAACCCTTTAGGAAAGCTCTAGCCTATAACAAACAAATGGTTGTATACCCTGTAAATGAACAGAAAGTTCTACTGCCCAAATACAGAAATTTCTCAACTGCATAGGCAGGTTATAGAAGGGGCGGCTGCATGTTACAAATCACACCTTATATTGTGGAACTGCCATAGGACTTTTCTGGGTCAATACATTGTTCTTGGTTGAAGGGGTTTGGCCGAAGAATAAATTTCCTAAGGAGGTCTGACTAATCCAGAGTCTGCACACTTCTTTGTTTCACTGCACACCCCGGCCCCCATACAGATGACTTTCCCATCTTAAACGCGGGGGGGGGGGGGGGAAGAGAAGAATGCGGGGGGGGGCGGGAGATAGATACCTAAAGCTGTATATACCAAGGAGAATCACGTATGCCAATGAAGAGAGAAGAGCAGAAGACTATCTAATCCGGTAAGATCCTCACCACACAGATCTAATTAACCTGAGAAGTTTTTAGATACTGTGGAAGGATGGTCTTGTGGTTAAGGCACCAGATGGGGAATCAGAAATTCCCAGATTTGCCAAAGACTTCCTGTGTGACCTTGGGCAAGTCACATAAGTCTCTCAGGGCCTTGGTTCCCCTCTGTAAAGCAAGGATGCTTTCTTCCTACCAACCTTTTTCTGCCTTGTCTGTTTAGAGAGTAATCTCCTCAGGATAGAGACTGTCTCTTTTACATATATAATGTATACATACAACACCCAGCACAGTAGGCCCCTGGTCTTGGCTGTGGTCAAGAGGTACTAGTGAAATTCTCCTTTTAATAAGAAGTCAATGATTACTATAGACAGTACTCATGTGGACACACAGATAGGTAGAGTAAGGGGATACATTGATGGTAATGGCACTTGGTCGTTTGCCTCACACCATCAGCTATTAAGTCGTGTCATTGTTAGACCTGGTCAAACAGTTTTGTTCAGAATTTTTCCGATAAAAAAACAGCCTTTTTGGAAACAAGAAATATTCATGGAAAGCTTCTGATTCCTTGACATTTTCCATATTTGTTGAAAAACAAATGTTAAAATGTCATCATTTTAATGTTTTACAATTTCAGATTTCAATATTGTTTTTTTTTTCTTCTCCTTTCTCCTATTTACCATGGAATGCAACTGAGAATAAATCAAGCATGGACATAATTCCTTTCTTTCCTTCATTTATCTTTTTGCCGCTTTGGGGGGAAATTGACTACATTTTGAAAAGTGAGAATGGCAAAAGGTAAAAGAAAAAAAATGAAAATCAAACCCGTTCATCATTCATTCTATTCCATGGCAAAAGGGAGGGCTGGGGGAAGGACAGGGAAAACAAAACAACAAGATTTCTATTTTTTTTTTTTAAATGTTGCATGAATTTTTTTTAAAGTGGACATATAGTTATTCCATTTCAAAATAAAAGTGAGTCATATTTTTGCTATCTTTGACCAGCTCTAGCCATTATTGGACCATTGTAGACATCTTGCAAGGTTTCTTATTATTTTATTTCAATGAAAAAAATAGGGCCAAACTAGTTCAATGCTGAATCCATAATTAAGCATCGAAATAAAGGTGTCATCTTTCCTAGCTCCAAATGAAGAAATTTACTTCAGCCCAACCTACACACAGGTTTTGTACCAGTACAGCTATTTCTGTTGTCTGTGTGGTTGTTTACCAAAGTAGTTATGACAACGCAGTCCTAATGTAGACACAGTTATATTGGCATAAAGGTGCTTTTAATAGCATAACTTATTCCCCTTTTTCATAAAGGAATAGCTACACTAGAACAAGCATTTTCATACACATGTAATGTTGCCCACACGAGGGTTGTACCACTGTAATTATACCAGTGTGGTCCAAATTTCATGTTTGGATAAGCCCTTCATTTTCTAAATATGTCTTTAAATGCCTGTCTTCAAGCATGTTTGAAAAGTTTGTCCTGGAACTTAACAGTTGCAAACATTTGCAGTTTACATGCGGAAAAGGCTATCATCTTTGGATGGTACCTCAATGGCAGCATTTCATTGCAGTTTCTTCAGAAATAACAGCCTTCCCACCAGAACACAAATGCTGATTGGCAGCTTGGCCTGTCCAGGAGCAGTTTGGAGAGTCATAAACACCTACTCGCCAAAAGTAGCTACTGCCCATGACACTTCAGAGGCACCCAGACTATTGCAAAATCCACTGGCAACTCTCCAGTTCATGTGCATTTCTACTGAGTAAGAGTGCAAGTTTGTATAGCTTGCCAGGAGGTAAGTTACTTCTGCCTTGGGACCCTCTTCTTTATTGCTGAGTGATTCTCAGTTACCGTATGTAGAGGGGAGGTGTGGGTTAATGACCACTAATGAATCAAAGAAACACACTGCTGATCATGTATAAATAGGCTGTAAAATACACTGGACTCTGCTAAATGAATATGCCTAGAGTGCTAGATGTCATGTAATCATTAGCTGAATCACTGTACCTTGTGGATATTCATAATAAACTCCCTACTCCTTCCCTTTACCTCTTGCCCTAGAACTGAAAGGGAATACAGAAGTTGGCCTCATTTTCCCTCACTCCTGCCAATAGCCCGCCCAGTGTTTGTACACCACCTTGGACTATAGGGTGATGGTCCATGACTGGCCCTACCACCATACAAATAATAATTCTGTCTCTTCTTACTTTTTGTCTCCCTTTTACCATCAGCCTTGTCTCTTTCTCTAGCTGACATTCAGCATTCCCTCCCGCCCACCTCCCATCTTTCAGCCTCTCTCTCTCTTTTCAAACTGAGCCAATTCTTGCCGGTTCTTCCTTTCCAGCCCAGGTAGTCAGGTGGAAAACACTGCTTCCTTTACTCTACAGCATATTTTTGGGATGATTTTACACTTTGCTCTGCTCATCCCATGTCCTGTTCTCAAGTTTCACAAATCCAATATATTCACTGATTTAGCCCGAGAGATTATGATTATGGGTTGACCCTGAGTTTTACACCAATGATTACATATTACCAATGGTTTAATTTCCATTTGGCCCTCACCACGGACAACCTCCTCCTAGCTAAGTCAAAGGCAGTGGTGAAAGTGATGTCGATGGGGTGGAAGATCAAAAGAGATATTGAAGACTGAATTTGTTCTATTTTTTCCCTAAGTCAGGAACCTATCTTTATTACGGGTGTAAGATGCCATTCATATTTATGAATAATGATAACCTTCTCACCGGCAGTGATGAAGCTTTAAGGATGGGGGGAGGCACAGTTACAGGGGACAAAGCTTGCATTGCTGCTGCACTGAATCTACCTGTTCAGTCTCCAGGGCCATCAATGTGGCATGTTTCATCAACAATGACTACACTTGGGAAATGACTTACGGGGTTATTTATTTCAGAGTGGTAGCTGTGTTAGTCTGTATCAGCAAGAAGAATGAGGAGTACTTGTGGCACCTTAGAGACGAACAAATTTATTTGAGCATAAGCTTTCGTGGGCTAGAACCCACTTCATTGGATGCATGCAGTGGAAAATACAGTAGGAAGATATATATACACAGAGGACATGAAAAAATGGGTGTTGCCTTACTGACTAAAACAAGGGTAATTAGTTAAGGTGGGCTATTATCAGCAGGAGAAAAAAAAACCTTTGTAGTGATAATCAGGATGGCCCATTTCCAACAGTTGACAAGAAGGTGTGAGTAACAGTAGGGGAAAAAGCTTAGCATGGGGAAATAGGTTTTACTTTGTGTAATGACCCATCCACTCCCAGTCTTTTTTCAAGCCTAATTTAATGGTGTCAGGTTTGCAAATTAATTCCAATTCGGCAGCTTCTCATTGGAGTCTGTTTTTGAAGTTTTTTTGTTGGAGTATTGCGACTTTGAGGTCTGTAATCGAGTGACCAGAGAGGTTGAAGTGTTCTCTGACTGACCACTATACTTACCTACATGACTCCAGTTTTCATCCAGACCATACCACATGATCCATTGTCTACAGCCAAGCTCTAAGATACAACTGCATTTGCTCCAACCCCTCGGACAGAGACAAACAACTACAATACCCACCTGATGAAGAGAAAAAACAGATTGACAGAGCCAGAAGAATACCCGGAAGTCACCTACTACAGGACATGCCCAACAAAGAAAGTAAAAGAACGCCACTAGCCATCACCTTCAGCCCCCAACTAAAACCTATCCAGCGCATCATCATGGATCTACAACTATACTGAAGGACGATCCCTCACTCTCACAGATCTTGGGAGACAGACCTGTCCTCGCTTACAGACAACCCCCCAACCTGAAGGAAATACTCACCAGCAACCACACAGCACACAACAAAAACACTAACCCAGGAACCTATCCTTGCAACAAAGCCCATTGCCAACTCTGTCCACATATCTATTCAGGGGACACCATCATAGAACCTAATCACATCAGCCACACTATCAGAGGCTCGTTCACCTGCACATCTACCAATGTGATATATGCCATCATGTGCCAGCAATGCTCCTCTGCCATGTACATTGGCCAAACCGGACAGTCTCTATGCAAAAGAATAAATGGACACAAATCAGACATCAAGAATTATAACATTCAAAAACCAGTCGGAGAACACTTCAACCTCTCTGGTCACTCGATTACAGACCTCAAAGTCGCAATACTCCAACAAAAAAACTTCAAAAACAGACTCCAATGAGAAACTGCCGAATTGGAATTAATTTGCAAACCTGACACCATTAAATTAGGCTTGAATAAAGACTGGGAGTGGATGGGTCATTACACAAAGTAAAACCTATTTCCCCATGCTAAGCTTTTTCCCCTACTGTTATTCACACGTTCTTGTCAACTATTGGAAATGGGCCATCCTGATTATCACTACAAAGGTTTTTTTCCCCCTCCTGCTGATAATAGCCCACCTTAACTAATTACCCTTATTATAGTTTGTATGGCAACACCCATTTTTTCATGTCCTCTGTGTATATATATCTTCCTACTGTATTTTCCACTGCATGCATCCGATGAAGTGGGTTTTAGCCCACGAAAGCTTATGCTCAAATAAATTTGTTAGTCTCTAAGGTGCCACAAGTACTCCTCACTCTTCTTGCGGTTATTTATGGATCTTGACCATTACAGTGAAAAGAAATAATGAAAATGGTGGTCTTGTTTTTCCAAGCATATGAATAAAGTGGCTGATTAAAGTTGTTTCCAGATTTTTATTTCCATAGGAAGAAATACACAGGCTTCAGTTTTAATGATCAGACACTTGTAAAACCAGCATGGCCCTCTGCTGCAAAGCATTCAGAGGCTGCATTAATAATATATCTGGAGAACAGCAGGCAGATATAAAGTGGAAATAACCTGTAATTAAACATGTGGATTTCTTACTTGTTACTGTATCAACATTTTCCCCTTTTTATCATTCCAGTTAAGAAAAATATATTAACCTATATACTGTTGTTCCTGCTTCTGCCTATAATATGAAGGATTAGTAAGTTACCCGTAATTATACTTTTAGACAGATATGTTGTTAATTAAAGTTATGAGCCTGGGTTCATGAACACAGTACTGGCTTGCAATTGGATCCATATTCAATGTAGAGAGGAGAAACAATCATTCTGACTCTTCTGATTCGATTAAAAGTGAATCATGCAATTACATATATACAAAGAGACATATAATTATTCTACTTTTCTAAGCAGATTTGACATTTTGGTTGAGATCCTTAGCTCTTTTGTATGGTTATATATATTTTTAGAACCGGTTGGGAATTTTCCAATTAAACTCCCCTTGGAAATATCAGTTTGTCAAAACTGAAACTGTTCATGGGAAAAGGGTTAGTTCTGAAAAGTCTGATTTGAAAAAAAAATTGGAATAAAACAAGTTTTGACATTTTTTAAATTAGAAGTTCGTTTGGCTCAAAATGACTGTTTTGAATTTTTTGTTAGTTTGTTATTTTCTAGCCTTTTAAAAATATGAAGGTCAAAATTGAAACAAAATATGTTAAAAAGTCATCTAAATGAAACATTCTGATTGACCCATTCAGAATTTTGGGAAGGATTATTGGTTCATGACAATTTTCAAGTTTGACTTTTTATCCCAATTTGGGACAGAGAAAAACTTCAAAATCACAAAACCGCTCGTAGCACAGGAAAACATTTTCCCACCCAGCTCTTGTGTATTTGTGCACATGTACACCCTGTATGTAGAGATGGTACCCAGGTGATAAATTGAAGAGCCATGTGATCAATTGCATTTATTGTGCACCTCACCTAGACTCTGCCCATTAAGTCTATCTTCATCTGGGCAGCTTCCACTTCAGTTTTCGCCCCAAGTATCTCATCCGCAATAGTGCAAGGTAGAAATGGGGCAAGGTGCAGACAGGGAATGGGTGTTTCCTAGAAGAAATGGCCTTAAGTGCAGTCTTCAGCATGCGTATGAATCATTTAGCCTCCTCATGGGCCTGACTCCAGCTACTAGCTAAGAGCAACTTGATGGCCACTCAACAAGGCTCCAATTAATGCAGGATCAGGTTGCCCTGTGCTGTCTGGCCACAGCGTTTCCCTATGTTCTTAGACATGCAGAGTCAAGTCTACAATGGAAAAAAAAAGGTTTTTTTTATGCCAGCCAAGTAGCAGACAATGTTTCATGGATAGGATTGCACTACAGACTGCAACTCATGAATACAAGCATCTCATTTCCCATTAGCGGCAAGAAATATTCTGCTTGGTACAAGGCTTTCGGGGATAACTAATACATGGTGTGGGTTTTCAAACAAAATCAGTTCAGTGCAGATGGTGTTCATGATTTGACAAAATAATGATCCACTGCAGCTAACTAGCATGTGATTGTTCTGAATTTAATGAGAAATAAATACAGTGGGGATCACAGGCATTATGTCTCCAGCCCGCATGGCGTGGCATATAATGGAGAGCTTAGCGGAGGTGGAAACCTTCACACAAAGGGACACTGTTACTGTTTTCGTATCAAAAATAGAGTGGCTTTTAGCTCTTGGCAGTTTCATTATGTTCTTTTAAAAAAATTAGATCCAATTGTGTAACTTTAGCAAATACTCCAAACTGGGTTGATTGTGGCTGGTTGCATGGGCTTGTTTTACTCTCAAGTATACTGGTGTAAGTCAAGTATAACTATTTTAGTAAGTGAAATTCCAACTGCTCAAAACCCAGTTAGATGACAAGCTGTATGGACCAGTTTCTGTGCTGTGCCCAGAATCCTCAGGTGGTGTAACGCAGGGTAGCTGTATTGACTTCAGCTGGAGCTGTGGGGATTTACTCCAGAGGAGGATCAGACTCTGTAAGTTCTGGATGCAACTGGAGTGGAGATGTGACTCCCTGATCTTGAGCTAGTTGTCTATCAGACACAGCTCTGGTGTGGTTTGGATTAGAGCATCGTGGGGACACCTAGCTAGGACCTAATCCTAAACCCATTGACTATAATGAGGACAGGCCCTGAGTATGTTCTTATATGAGCAGACTTTGTAGGTGATTTTATTCTGAAAAATGTTTATATTTGTAAGAACTGATGATGCCCCTTGTTCATGACCTTGAATGGGCTGGATAAACTGGTTTGTTTAAAGGCTTCTAATGATGACTTTTATAATTGGTGTTTATTGCTTTTCCTCTAATTGTGTGATGACTTTTTATTTTTTCCACTTGAAATATTTATGGTGCTGTCCTCCAATATAAAGACAGAAAATTTCTTAACAGCTCAAGGGGACGCTTGAGAACTAGGGAAAATCCTAAGAATAAGGGCTTTGCTAGGAGGGAAATGCACTAATATATGGAGATATACCTATCTCATAGAGCTGGAAGGGAGCCTTATAGGTCATTGAGTCCAGCCCCCTGCATTCACTAGCAGGATCAAGTACTGATTTTGCCCCAAATCCCTAAGGATTGAGCTCACAACCCTGGGTTTAGCAGGCCAATGCTCAAACCACTGAACTATCCCCCCTCACTGACTTGCAAGTGGGCAAAGGGATGGAACTTACAGCCTCAGCCCATGCTCTGGTCCTTCTAAATCATGGATCCAGCCTGCAGCCCACTACTACAGCATATGGAGAGTAACTTAGGTAGCCCATTGCTCCTTTCAGATGTAGGATTTAGCCCTGTCCACACATTCAGTGGCTTTCTCCCAAACACACTCACTACTCCCATCCTTGGAATCTCCCCACATGGGCTGCTCAGACTATCCAGTTCATTCAGAGCCTCCCTGGGTGCAGCACCTGCAGCTGTGTTCCTCCAATTGCTAAATGAATCCATTTCAGTGTGGTTAGAACAGATCTTGAAGTATCACTAAAGCTATAACGGGGCTTGTACTATATACTGCCAGCAATGTTCACACTCTAAGAAAGTGAACACACTGATGGGTGCTGAGAGACATGATGGCAAAGGAATAACACTGATGGTGAACTGGGGGAGTTACTGTGACAGTTGGTACCACACAGCCAAAGCTCAATGCCCTTCTAGAGACAGCAGCAATGCGGGGCCTTTCTTGTTACTATATAGGGCGTGATTTTGCCACCTTTATCTCGAGTAGAACCATAACAGCCAGTCACCGTAACGGAATAATTCCTGTTGGTGGATAATGTCATAATAATATGACAGTGTCTTTTAAGAGTACACTTTTTCTGTACACCATGTCATGCTGTCTGGAGTGGCTCACAACTGTGAGTCTGCCACCAGATGGGCCCTGTCAGAAAACAAGGCAGACACCCACACTGATGGTGTGTTCTAGAATTAGATTTCACCACGCCAGTAACAAGTGTGAACTCCTGGATCACTGTAATAGTCTTACCATGAAGTCAGACAGTCCCCTTAGACCAGGGGTCCCCAACGTGGTGCCCGCGGGTGCCATGGCGCCCACTGGGGCATCTATGTGCGCCCACCTACTGGCCGCTGGACAAGCAGCCGCCGAAATGCCTCCAAGAAGTGGCAACATCAAGAAGCATAGCTGCCAAAATGCCACTGATTTTCGGTGGCATTTCAGCGGCGACACCTTTTGATGACGCTACTTCTCGGCGGCATTTTGGCGGCGCCGCTTCTTGGCGTTGCCGCTTCTCGGCGGCATTTCGGCGGCTGCTTGTCCGGCGGCCATGCTCCTCAGTGGCTAGTCGTCCGGCGCCTGCCACACAGAAAGGTTGGGGACCACTGCCTTAGGCTCTCCAGTCTATCTTGGCACCCAGTCAAACTGGACTTTGTGATAAAATGGTTACTTACACCAAAAGTCACATGACATCAGGTTGCTCCCAGTCCCAAGAGACTTACCCCAGATGAACTGGAACTCTGTATCTTACACCAAATACAACGCTGTCAGCCAATTCTATAGTAAATTAACTAAAGATTTATTAGCTAAGAAAAGGGCATGAGAGTTATTGAGGTGTAAAATATATGCACATATGAGTCACAGTTTGTAACTACAAGTGGTGGTAGTGATGTAATAAGCTGCCAATTTCCCAAAAATCTTTTCAGGGTACCCAGATTGTCTCTAGGGATCTCTGCTTTGCATCTGGTACACTTCCCTGTAAGAGTCCAAACGGTCCACAGATGAAGGATCTTTCCTAGAATCCATACTTCTAGCTTCTTGTCACAGAAAACAAGCGGACAGTGTCACTACCAAAGGAAAAGCCCACTTAGACGACAGAATGAGGAACACATTTAGAGTCTTTGACCTCCAATAATCATACACAATGACCTCTTGCTTTGAAATTAGGACTTTTCTGCTAAAGTTCTTCATTTGCATTTCACAAGGCTCCTCTCTCCTTTGATGGGTTATTTAGTTATCGGGATATACACCATGCAAATGTGTGCTGTTACATTATAACAGGACACAGATAAGTGAAAATAATGCAAATAATATCCCATTCATTTTCATTAAGCTTAAACACCAAATCTATAAGAGTGTATTTAACAATTACTTTGATCTATACTAATAGACAAGTGAATTGGCCTGGGGCTTTGGCATGAGCTGGCACCTGGTCTGTCAGCATCACATACATTCAAATCCACTTACTGAGGTACGGGATTACCTCTGGGTATTTTGGTAGCAAGAGTACTTGCTATAAACTAGGCTATAATGAGAATGAAATACTCAACCAATCACAGTTTGAAATGTTTTAGGGAATAGGGCCAGCTGGATTACCAACATGCCCTTAAAATATTTACCAGCTAATTTAAATATAAAACTATTTACCACTGTATTCTGTTCTGACACGGATTGTGTTCTCACCATTAGTGAGAGTGACATGCATATAAATACATATCTTTGTATCTTATCTGCATTTTCATGCACCAAACTCAATTACTGTAACGGGCTTTCTTCCAGACCACAAACAGTGTGGGCAGGAAGGTGGGAAGAACAAGACCTCAGAGCGGTGATGTGATTACATAATTACTTCAAATAATGTGTTGCTTCTTCAGAATGTCTACAGTGTATTTCTCGAGCAAATTTTATGAAAACAATCAACATGGGTTTATTTTGAAAGCCCTGGGCATATTTATTCTTGGAGGAGAGAAAAAATGAAAGGGAGATAGTGTTTGATTTAGGTTCTCTAATGTCAAAGTGAAGAGCTGTGTGAATCAGAGAATCTGAACTTGCTGCAGGCTAATGCCTCACAGACAAGTGACACACACAAGAAGAGCTGTTTTCAAAGAGCAGTACCCTAGATTTCTGATACTGTGTCAGGAGAAGTGCCACTACATCATTCATTCAACAGGGGGAATTGGTTTCCAGAACAAACTTTTACATTTAAGAGAATGAAAAAAATGTCCCTGTGCTTGTACAAGAAAAGCAGATAGAAAACAAATTATTATGACAGATTGTGGAGTAGAGTGATCATATTAGAGACAGTAGCGACCCAAGTTATCTACCGTGCCACCATAATATAAACGTGAATATATTCTCACTACATTGCAGGAGTTGATGCTTCCAGATTCCACTATATTTTCAGTTCAGTCCATTTGCCGGCTGACACAATAAGGCACATGAAAAATCACATGCCATAGTTTTCTCCCTCAACACTGAAGAGGATCACTCCCATGGATTGTGCGCTACTGTGTGAAAGATACTCTGTATCTGGGCACTTCCTCCAGGTAAAGTTTACCTGAATCATTTCATTGCGGTAAGTAGTGATTTGAATGCACAGGATTCTTAAGGTATTGATGTACCGATTCCTGCTTGTGGATTGCAAAGTTGCTAAGGTAACTACATCAATCTAAACCCTTTCAGGTGCGGGCTAGGTCCCATCCTTATCGATTCGTTGTGTTAGTGAATAGACAAGTCAAACCTAAGGCACTCAAAGGACTAACCCTCTGATGATATGAAAAATTAAGGGCCAGATTCTTAGCTAGAGGGAATCACCATGCTTCATGGGAATCAATGAAGCTACACAAAATTACACCAGCTGACAGTGTGAGGCTCAGATGGTTCTATCAAAGCTATTGATGTACTGTCACAAATATTAATGGGCAAAAGAATCAAAACAACGTGCCTCTTAAACAAGTTATTTAGGCCCCAAGTATATTTTCATGGTTTCCCACAAAGTTTGCTCCAAAGGCGAACATGGAGGAGCTGAGATTTTTGCGTTGTTACTAATCCGTCTCTGTCGGGCCACTTAGAGTAGTCACAGCCTGTGCCCGAGAGTAGGCTTGCTTCTTCCTGGGAGACCATGTGGTGTGTATGTGAAGCAGCATGCTTAAGGGCTTTGGTTGGAAATCAAATTCTTTCCCCACTTTCTCTGTATAGGTGGGAGTGTATATTTGGTAGGGCTCGAGAGTGACTGGGGCTACATGACAGCATAAGGCAGAGTAAGAATTCACGTCCCATCCCTACAGAGGCGGCTTGGACCTTGGGTCTGGAGGGAGTAAGCAGCTGATGCACTCCCACATACTCCCTCCCTGTGCAGGTGGCCTGAGAGCAGGCAAGGAGAGAGAACAGGCAGGACCTTGATTCCACACTCCTACTCACTCACTGGCAGCACAGCTGATCTAATTTACAGAGGAGTTAATGTAAATAGACTAGCAGTACATTTGCAGCCTTCTAGCCCCCCAGGGAAGAATTATGACTCCGGTGTGACCCTGGTGCACAGAACTTCTCAGGACTATTCCTGGAGTGGCCCAGCTTACATATCACCTCTTGCTCAGGGCTGTGCTAACACCCATCCCTTAATTTGGTTCAAACATATGCATTTGTATAAATTCCACCCGGAAAACCCGCTGCACTCAGAATCCAGGCGTTAACCCGCATAAATACGTGGAGATGGAATGGGTTTGTCTTATTATTTCTTTCATTTTCTACTGCAAAAGCTCTAGATACTGTAACTATAAGAGGGCCTCTGGAAGCAGTCACACAGGTTTGTATTTACCCTTCATATGAGCGAATCTGTTATTCTCCAAAACCATTTGCAATCCCACTGGGTATTTTGTCAATAGTGTGTGTTATTGCCTGTAGTCAGAATAAATTAATGATGGCCAAGCCACCAGAACTTAATGCGAGTGCCTCGAGTTAGACTAACATCAAAAGACAACACAGGACTGGACAAACAGATGATCATTTCAACGGAATAAAATTAATATCCTTTGTAAAGGCCTGATTGACTGAAGTTGATGGCAATGCTCCCATTAACTTAAACAGAAATAACTATGGGCAGTAAGTGAATTATTTTTTTTCAGGGTTAATCTCCCACTGAAAACAGACTGAACATTGTTTTCTGTCTCATTAAAATGACTCCCAAATATTTGCCCGTTAAGTGATATTGCAAGAGCCATCACACAGGGCTGAATACTGATCCCTGCTCCCTCCCCTCTGAATGGAAAGCTGGCTGAAAGAGTCAACTAGGGATTGCCTTTGCACAGAAGCATGCCTAGATAGTGTGAAGTCTAGCTGGCTACAGGCCAGTCCACCCCCAGGCCCCCAGTGTAGGGGGGTGGTCTGAGGCATGATGAGTATAGGAAGGGGTAGGGATGGTTACTTCTGTGCAGGTAGCCAGTTTTGCCTCCCTGGTTGATCTTTTTAGGTGCTTACACGGCCCTCACCACTGCAGTCTCAAAGCACCTCATGGATTTTATCCTTACCACAGCCTTGAGAGGTGGAGGAGTATAGATGGGGAGAGGATGGACAGGAGCAGCATGGGGACTTAAAATTAGATCTCCCACATCCCAAGGGAGCCCCCTACTCACTGGGCTACAAGTTACTCTCCTGTTGGAGTTGTTCCACTTCACATTTATAGTGAAATGTTAATTGGGCCAAAGAGAGTCACTCTACCTGATTTGTATCAAGTACTAGAACACGGGTCTGTTATATACCAATAATGGCCCTAACCTCTTGGCTATTGACTATTCTAGGGGCTTGCTCTGAAATTCCACCATGGACCAGAAATTTTTTTGGCAAAACTAATGTTTCTGTGAAAACATTTTTAGACGGGGAATAGGTTTGACGAGCTATGTTACAGAATCATCAACTGGGCGGTAAAGCATTACATTTTCACCTCGTGTTTGACGTCTCCTAATGATGAAGAGGAGAATTCAGTTTCTAGGCCTTTCATTTTGACATGCCCTCAAGTGACACTATAAAAAAGAAAGTTTACCTCAGTCTTTGTCACAGGCAAACTTTTTACAGTAAATGCTGACAGTTCAGTGATGTTAATCATTTTCCTTGGTGTATATAGAAGTGAGATTCTGAATTGTCTAGCTATAAATCAAAGTTGTTGTTTTTAAAAAGAAGTTGAACTAACATCTCAAAATGTGAAGTCTTGACTGTTCCTTATGAGAGAAGAAGATATTGGGAGCTGTGAGAGCAAGGAGAATACATTACTTATTTTGTAACAGCAATGCTGACTAAGGAGAGGTGGATGCTGCCTTCACATCCGTTTCGGAAGACTGCTTGGCAGTCCATGTGATGCGCCTGGTTCAATAGGTGGTATACTAGATTATATCAGATGCCTTCTACATTTATCAAAGTTAAGTAGACGGTCAAAATCATTAATGATCTTTCTCCTCGGAGCAAGAGATGGATTGTGTAGCATAGAAACTCAACAGGACAAAAGAAGCCTGTGCTGAAAAGACTTCTCCGAATCCAAGGTCAGGGAGATGGAGAGAAATGGAAGGGACCGAAGTAACTGATTGCATCTCAATATAAAAGCTATATATGGAGAGTCAGAATAGACTCCATAACCATCTGCACTTTCTTTGTCCATATGAACTACTCATTCATTTGCCAGTTTTGCAAGTTGTACTAAACTTTCCAGCCTGCAATGACTTGGCACTTGAGCAAAACTAAGCCTAGTAAAACTTCACACCTTGACATGTGTCAACCCAAACGAACACATCCCTCCTTCTGACAGAGCCCACTGACAGAGTTATCATGCAAACAACAGGAAGCCTCCTCCTCCTGGACACACACTTGTGGCCCCACAGCACCTCTGCTAGCAGCTCCTTGCCTCAGTTTCCTCTCTTAATTCCTCAGATAAACTCCATCCAGGCTCTTTTGTCCAATAATGCTCCTTCTCCCAAAGTTTAATTTATGGTCAGAAAACAAAACTGGGTTTTCTCTTCTCCTCAACTCAGCTTTCTGCAGCTCTTCCCTGCCTTGTCAGGCCACTCTCAGCCCTACCTGGCAGGAGTCTTTTCTTACTCTGGCAGAGTTTACTCTCTCTCCATCCAAAACAGTTCAAAATAAAATCTCCTCAAGTGCATGTATTTACCCTCTTACTAAGGTTCCTCCCCGACCTTTCCTGCCTACAGGGTCAGTCCCAAGACCCTCTACTGGCATCTATTCAGTCCTAGAAGCCTCTGATCTCCCTGAACATTTCCCCTCCTCCTCTCCCTGCTTCTTAGCCATCAGGGTTACAACCCCCTCCCCCAGTCAAATACCAGAGTACATGGATAAACTATTATTTTCGACCAGGTCTATACCCACAAATTAGATTGACCTAGCCACATGACTCAGTGCTCTGAAAAAATTCAGAGTCTGTGTGAGGTAGTTTGGTCTACCTAACCCCCACTGTAGGCTCAGCTATGTCGTTGGGAGAATTCTTCTCCTGATCTAGCTACCACCTGTGGAGGGGCAGGTTTATTACAGGGATAGAAAAACCCTTTCCATCACTGTAGCAAGTATCTACACTTCAGCCGTGTCAATGTAGTATAGATGAATGTTCTTCTCACATACTCCATATCATAGTAGCGTGGGCTGAAAAAACTAAAAACCAGAACATTTTCAAAACATTTGAAAATGTTTCTATTTTACAGGAGTTGAGACAGACACTTTGTTTTCCATAAATTGTCATTGTATTTTTAAACTGAATTTTTTATTGCCTTTTAAAAAAGATATTTTGTTCATTCCCTGAAAATAAATAAGGTGGGTTTTTTTTTTTTTGATAAACACAATATTTCAATTAAAAATGTTAATAAATATTCTGCAAAAACTGAAATGTTTCTGGAAAGTCAACAATTTCATTTCTGGAGAGACCATTTTCATTTGACCCACTGTCAATTTTTTGACCCACTCTAGATACAGAGTTTTCAAAATTGTCCTTTTGGAACTCTCAAAGTTGGGTCTGGGCTCCTCTAGAGAGCACTTCAAAGGGGCTGTAAATAGCCGCAGAAGGCCTTATATAGGATGTACTAACAATTACAGGCCCTCCAGTCGCCTCTTTTGGCTTTTACCAGCTTTGAGGGCTACGATCCATCTCTCATACCGTAGGCCACAGCTCCCCCACAATCTCAGTGAATAACTGGGAGATAAAGTGGGAGCAAAGAAGTGAGACAATTCTCCTCCTACTCTGCTAAAAGCAGCATAGGAACTCGAATCTGATTCTCCCTGGCTTGGGGAGATGGGCTTCCTTGCGGTCCCCCTTCCCCCGCTTCACTCTGCCTGGTGAAGTGATGGGACAATGGAATCTGCTTTTACCTCTTCAAAACCAAGACACAGCTGGAGAAGATGATGCAGTTGTGATTTCCTGCCCATTCACACCATTCTAAACTAATCAGTTGCAAATATGCTGCTTGTTGCAGTGTTCGGTGCCAACATTTGCCACTCAGGCTACGTCTGCGCTACAATGAGTCTCCCATGGGTGGCCCATGGCAGCTGACTGAGGCTCGCAGGGCTCGGGCTAAGGGCCTGTTTAACTGCAGTGTGGACGTTCAGGCTCTGGGACCCATGCAAATTCCTAGAGCCCTGGCTCCAGTCCAAGCCCTGACATCTGCACTGCAACTGAACAGCCTTTAGCCTGACCCTCACAAGCCTGAATCAGCTGTGGGGTTTTAATTGCAGTGTAGACACCCTCAGTGAGATCTGAAACGTATCACATACTTCACCTAGTTTTGGATCAGGCCTTATTTGCAAAAACTCCCATTGGTTTAAATAGGCTTTGGCTCAGGCCCTTATTTCCTGTTCTTAATATAGGAAGAATCTATGGCCTTGGCTACACTCGGGACTTCACGGCAGCGCTGTGAAGAGCGAGTGTAGTCGCTGTATGTACTCCACCTCTCCGAGGGGAATAGCTTGCAGCGCTGCGAGCGAGCGTGCAGCGCGGCAGGCTCTGATTACACTGGCGCTTTACAGCGCTGTACTCGCTGCGCTCGGGGGGGGGGGGCGTTTTCATACCCCTGAGCGCAGCAAGTTGCAGCGCTGTACAGCGCCAGTGTAGCCAAGGCCTATAGTATCTCAGACACTACTGTGTGGTAACCAATGGGAAATACCGGCTTTTTGATGGCACTTCTAGATCACTGCATAGCAATGATTAACTTGCTATACACGATGAAACTGAATTTTTTAGTGTTTTCCTCCTTCTATTGAGACTAGAAGATGAATACAAAGGAAAACAAAAACACTCACTCAGACTTTAGAGTGGGACTTTTCAGAAGCACTCAGCATTGGCCTAGCTCTGCGTTGACTGACATCAACAATAAATCCCCATTGACTTGCACGGGAACAAAATTAGGCCGATTTCAAACCCCAAGCTTAAATACATCTATGCCATGTATATTCCTTTAAACTGTGCTCCTTTATTTCCTTCTTAGCATTTTACCCTTTGAGCTAATAAGTCATCTGGAAGCCTCGATATAAGAGCTCCTGATCAGAAAGCTCCAGGGAATAATAATCATCCTACCAGAGGTTAAAAAAAGAAGTTAAGCACATCAACACACCAGAGGAAAATACTGTGCATTTTGCTAATAGCACACCCTGATTTTTCAACTAAGGTTCAATTCAATGTCAAAACAACAAAAGCCTCCAGCTTCCCTTCATTAGAAGGTTGTGTGTATGTTTAAAGCTGCAGTGTGTCTGGATTTAGCTTTAGTTAAAAAATGCAATTTGTTTCTGAGATGAAGGATAAAAATAATTACCCATGGGAATAGTTGTACCAATTTATCTCTTTCCAAGTGTTTGATGTCTAGTAGGAAGAGACTGCAATAATATTTGTAAAAAACTGAAGAAAAGTTGCTTTATGGTTTGGGGACTATGGAAAGAATCGCTATATGGCCCTGTGTGTGTGTGTGTAGCCTTTAGAAACGGTGACAGAAATCAATGAAGAACTAGGAAATTTAGATTTAGACAAGATATTTTTTTCTTTGAAATTCAGAGCAGAGGAATATTTAAGCTGCCAACGTTAACCATGAAAGTTTCTCTAACCTATTAATTTTATTTACGGCATCTGTACTTCGAAACCCTACTTAGTAATGATATAGAACAGGTACCCTAGAAATAAGGCATTTCCAGAACATAATATACAACATTGGAGCATTTTATTTTGGACATGGAGCTGCAGGGCTATGAGGAAGCTGTCACCCTAACTTGGATTCCTTTGTTGTGTTTCTTTGGCCTGGTCTACACTAACCCCCCTGTCATAACTATAAAGGGAAGGGTAACAGCTCTCTGTGTACAGAGAC